>NW_006922333.1:760596-769894 GCF_000298275.1 Orycteropus afer afer
CTGGGTTTTAAACACCAGAGGCTCAGCCTCAAAACTCACGTTTACATGTCACCACAGTAGGACAAACCGACCGACAAGTTTGTCCTGCTGTTGGAGACCTCTTGTATCACCCCCACCTTGGTCCCTGTGGCTGACTGTTCACATACATCATATGTATGTGGAAACAGGACAGTGAACAAGGAAGACCACAGAAGAACTGATGCATTTAAATTATGGTATTTGGGAAGAATATTGAATATAACATTGATTCCCCCGAGAATGAACAAATCTATCTTGGAGGAAGTACAGCCAAAATGCTCCTTAGAAACTATGATGGCCAGATGACATCTCTTGTCTTTTGGTCATGTTATCAAGAGGGTTCAGTCCCTGGAGTAGGATATCATGTTTGATAAAGTAGAGAGGGTCAATAAAAAAGGGTTAAATACTCAAAGAGATGTAGTTACACAATGGTTGCACCAATGGGCTTACACACAATGATTGTAAGAATAGTTCAGGACCAGGCAGTGTTTTATTGTGTACATAGACTCACTGTGAGTTGAAACCAACTAAATGGCACCTAGCAAGAATAGTAACAGTGTGTGTGAAGTGGTATCCTTTTGTGGTTTGGATTTACATTTCTCTAATGACTAATAATGTTGAACATCTTTTCATGTGCTTAACAGCCATTTTATATCTACTCTGGGGAAAAGTCTATTCACATCCTTTGCCTACTTTGTAATTGTATCCTTTATATATTGGGGCACAAGTCTCTTATCAGATATATGATTTGCAGGATTTTCCTCCCATTTTGTTTGTTGTCTTTTCACTTTCTTAGTGTATTGTTTGAGGCACAAATGTTAAACATTTTGATGAAATCCAATACATGTCTTTCTTTCTTGTATAAACTCTGCTTTTGATGTCATATCTACAAAATAATTGCCAATGAAAGTTTCAAAATGTTTCTTTCATGTTTTCTTCTAAAAGTTTTATTAACATTTAAGTTTATTATCCATTTAAAGCAATCACCTTGTATGATCCAATTAAATGGTCTAAATTTCTTCTTTTTCATCCAGATGTACATTTGTCCCAGTATTATTTAATGAACAGATTCTTCTTTTTAGGTATTTTCCCTTGGCTCCATTGTAAAAAAATCAATTGACTATAAATATAAGAACTTAATTGTGGACTCAGACGTATTTCATTGATATATATTATGGGAATTTCCTAAGGGAGTTTGGAATATCCCTTTGGATAGATTCAGAGAAACCAAAAAATCTGCTGTTGTAACCAGCATGGGCTTTATTTGGAATAGAAGAAAAGAGAATTGAAAGGAAGAGAGAGAGAGGATTTACAAAACAATAGATGAAAGGCAAGTAGGACCAGCTTACAGAACATTGTGAGCTGTTTGATCCAGCAGGCAGTGGAGCTGGAATAGATCCAAGGTGTCTGCTAAATTAGCCCACTTCCTGTGGGAGTATTTATACCTGAATCTGGGGAACTGGGGATGGGGTCTATGTGACCAGGACTGGAAGGCTACATGACCAGTTTCAGACTCAGTGGTGCTGAATGCTCAGGAGGGGCTCCTGAGCAGCACTTTTTGGAATGGCTTGTGTTTGCTCTGAAAAAAAAACAATGCCAATTAAGGCACTTAATTGCCTGGAGCTAGTATAAGGACAGGTTAATACTTGATGGGGGGTGGTGACTGCTATGTGACAGAGAGAGAGAAGGAGGATGGCTTGCAGTTTCTTACAAGCACGACTAAATGAGATGGGATCTGAGACCATTTTTGGGGTTTTGTAGTCACTTACCATACACTCCACACCTTACACCCTAAAATAGTCCTAACATCCTATGTGCCCCCTCTTCCGCTATGTCCCTCAGACCCAGATGCAGGAATATTGCAACCACATCCCACAAATGCAATATAAACTGCAACATACAAACAGTAAAATTAATATAAAACCTAATATTCCGTATAAGAGAGATTTCCACTTGGCTGGTAAAGAATTTACCGAAGAAGAAATGGGGTCTACATTTAATTGCTGGATAGCAGAAATGTGGGTTTGCATGTGTTGCAGAACCTGATCAATGGTATGATTGTAATCGGGTATATAGATACAGCAGTTAGTACGACCTAGAGCACGGGTCCCTCCCTGTGCCGCAGTCAGAATGTCTAATACCATGCAGTTCTGAATAACTACCTTCCTCATCTGGGTAGTTTCTGTGGATAATAGGGCAATTGCCTGAGATGTTTTGCTTAAGGCAGTGGCAGCATGCTTAGTGAGTGCTTCTACCTGCTATTCCACATCTATTACGGTGGCACTAGGAGTGAAAAGCACTAGAAGATAAAACCACCAGCTGACATGGCACTCTTGCTGGTGTCAGTGATAAAAAGTATCCCAGTTGAAGGGTTGTGAGGGCAGAGTTGTGTATATTATGGTGGGGAAGTAAGGACACCACCAGGTGCATTGCCCTGTCCAATTATAAGGTAAATAGGGCCAGTCATAATTATCACAGGCCCATAGTCATCCACATGGAGAGGGAAATATCTCATTTCTATCATTTCTTTCTTTCCCTAAACACATGGTATTATCAATTTTAATGTTTTTTTGCAAAGGTGTGGTGAAAGCCACCCTATATCTTTGCTTTGGTTATCTGGCAACATTTCTACACACCAGGGAAAGACAGCATTTACTTGTAAAGACACAGCATGAGTCCATCCTAACCCATCCCAAACAACACATACTACAGGGCAGGAGACATTAACTTGTTCCCTAACCAAAGAAAATATATTGCTGATAAAGCTCCAGGAAGGTAAAGACACCTTACAAATCAAAAAGGAAGGGGGGAGAAGTCACTTGGGAATGGAGATGTCTTTCCAGTAGTGTAGACAGCTCCACAGAGTTTCACTCACGGGCTGCAGTTTCCAGGCCAATCAGGAGCTAGGGAAAATGGGAAGTTCTCCACACACCCAGCAGTTGGATTGCTTTTGCACTTCAGCTACAGGGAGGGCCCAACTTGCAAACAGATTACCAGAGACCCGTAAGGGTGATAAGATAAAGTCTTTAAAAGAATAATCAAAGGTAAATCCTGATGATCTAGCAGGATATGGCTGTGCTGGAAGTGGAGGTTAATATTATGCCTGGGTGAGGTTTCTGCCCTGGCTTACAATACCACACTTTTCCCCCTACCAGCCCTTCGGTTTTGAGCCCAGTATAATCTAAAGGAAGTACTGTGAAAACCCATAAACTCATGAAATAAATCCCCCTCTTCAACAGTGGTTCTGGATTAGTAATGGTAATGACACTGAGGGGTTTTAGATGTAGCCAGGGAGTAATAAGCAATGGAGCATCTAGCCCAGCACCCCAAGGGGAAGAAATCCCAAACTATTTTGGGTTTACCTGCCAGCTCCAAAGGAGTTTAATCACATGGTAACCTGCACCTAGATCCTGCGGCAAAGGCCAAAGGATATTATTCTCATGACTTACTGTGTTGTCTTCAGAGGCATTTAGCTGGATCCACATAGTTTGCTGAGGTCCTTGAGTTAACATCTTATAGGTGTTGGGGTGCTCCTGCCACCGGTATTCGTTGAACTGTCTCAGCACTTCTGGGAGGTGCCATGTCCATTGTTGTAGTGTGTTGGTCTCATTTCTTAGAGCTTGCTTCAGTAGCCCATTCATTCTTTCCATGAGACTGGCCTCAGTGAGATTTTAGAGCAGGTGGAAGTGCAAGGCAATATCATGTGTGTCTTCCCACTCCTGCACTTCATGACTGGTAAAATGCCAGCTTTGCTCACTGTCAATGTCCATGGGTGTGCCATAGCAGGCACAGAGCCAGGTGAGTCCTTAGATTGTAGAATGTTACATGACCCATTTGCACTGGTATGCTTGTAACAAGCCAATTATGGTATTAGCACAAGTCAGAGCAAAATTACAATTTTGCAAGGTAGGCAAGGAACCTAGATAATTCACTTGCCATCTTTGTGCTGGGACTTGCCTGCTGGGAATATGGCCTATCTCCTGAAGCACTGGCTTTTTCCTTTCTAGTGAAGAATGGTGACATTTATCATAGGCTTCTTTAATTTAGTACATAGATATGAGAATTTCCATCTCTTTAACAATGGCCCACAGAGTTTTCTGACTTTTATGGTCAATTTTTCTGTGTAGCCATTGAGCTACTTCAGTATCAGGTAACCAGTTGGTTAGGAACCACAGCTGAGCAAGATCATCAGCTTGAGTGTTGCCAAGGGGAGTGAGCATGCTGTGGGCTGATACGTGATAGAAGGCAATGTCTGCTTTTAAAGTCCAGGCCCAAATGTCTGCTCACAGCTGCTTTTCCCATAGGGGCCGCCCTGCCACATACCAGTCTTCTATATGCCAGATTGGCATCCACAGAGCGAGGTCTTTAAATACTGCCCAACTTTCGGTATTGTTGCTGTTATTGTTATGTGCCGTTGGGTCAAACCCGACTCATAGCGACCCCTCCTTGGGTTTCCAAGGATGTATCACTACAGAAGTAGATTGCCCAACCTTCCTTCTGAGGAGTGGCTGGTTGGTTTGAACCACCAGCCTTCTGGTTAGCAGTCAAGTGCCTTAGGCACCATGCTAACAGAGCTCCTATCGGTGCATAACATAATAAGATCTTTATTGTGCAAAGCACCATCCAGGCTGCTCTTAATTCTGCCCACTGGCTGCTATAGTCCTCCTCTTGATTTATCCAAATTATTTCAGTACTAGGCTGAATGGCTATTGCAGTTGCCCCAAACGAAGCTATCTGTGTAGCACGCATTATTAGGTGTGAGCTCAGTTCCTTCTTTGATGTGGCTTTTCAGCAATAGAGAGAATTCTGAAATTTGAGTCATAGACTCACTTATATAGGTCACTGGCCCCAGGATCTGATGAAGCTCCACACACAGGGGCTGGCCAATAGGGTGCTCTGCTGCTGGAGGTAGACATGCCATTTCATGAGCATCTCTGCTTGGGCCACCCTTGACTTCAGCTTGTTAAATACTTTTACCCATCTTGCAATGGGATAATGGATCTTTACCATTGCAGGAGCTCCTTTGGTAATGTCTTCAACATGCTGGAGACTCAAATAAACCACACATAGTTCTTGCTCCAATAGATTATATTTCTGTTTGGTTCCCTTCCATAATTGGGACCAAAATCCCATTGGGACCTGCCTTCTTTGTTGCCTTTGCCACAGTCCACAACAAAATCCCTCGGGGTAGCTAGCAATGTCCAATTCACAAGGGCTACCAGGTTTGATAGCACCCAATGCTTTTACCTGCTGGACTACTACTTTAGCTGACTGAAATGCTCATTGTTGTTCTGTTCCCCAATCCCAAATAACTCTTTTTTTTTTTTTTTTGCTAACTTATAAAGGGTACATAGGATTTGGGCTAGGTGAGGGATAAATGGTCTCCCAAACCTCAACACCCATAGGAATGCTTGTGATTCCTTAACTTTTGTTGGATGAATGTATTTTATCAACAACAGCTGCAGGCACAGTTTTAGTTTTACCTTCCCTGAAAATACCCATGAATTTGATAGATAGCCTAGGACCTTGAAGCTTGGTAGTGTTTACAGCTCATCCTTGACTTTCTAGATGGGCTGTCAATTGGGGAACAGCGTCCTTTAGGAGAGAAAGGTCATTACAGGTTAATACAACATCATCAATATAATGAAACATGAAATTTCCTTCTGAAGGTTTCCACCTTTGAAGGTCTTGAGCATCCAGGCCATGGAGGATCATAGGCAAGTGACAATAACCTTGGATTTTCCTTTCCATTCAAAAGCAAATTGATCCTAACACTCAGGGGCTATTAGGGATACTGAAGAATGTGTTAGCAAGATCCAGTATAAAATGGTAAGTACTGAGGTGTTCACTAATAGTATTTAGCCATTGGGTTATGTTGTGGACAGCAGCATGAAAAGCAGGGGTGCCTTTATTCAGCTCTCAGTTTTCTATTGTCATCTACCAGCTGCTGTTCTATGTGTTATCTCTTTCTGAAATCTCAGTATTAATCTTCTGTATTTCTGTTTCTTGTTTTATATCATTTCTAATTTTTTGTTTATTTGTCAATTTGTTTTTATATTGTTTTTCTAAATTGTTTTAAAGTTTCGCTGTGTTTCCCTTAATTTTGCCAGTGTTTTCCTTGATCTTTTAGTGTTTTCCTCCATTTGTCTCTCAATCTTTTGAAGGCACCCAAGTATAATTATTTTTAATTCCTTATCAGGGGTTCCAGTGCTGCTTCTTCCTTAGGGCTGTTTTTTGGGTCTGTATCCTGCTCCTTTGTTTCTGCTATTTTATCTTGCTTTGTGTGGGCTGTGATGGTCTGTTGTCTCCAACACATTCTGTTGTTGTCATATTTATGTTTAATTTGTGATGGCATGCTGGTGTGGTTCATGGAGCAATTTTTCTCTCTGTTTTGATATATTTGTGTGAGCAGTGTACTGTGTTCCTCTATTCACTAGGTGTTAGCACTTAAGCTCTCATCACCGGTCTCCTGCTCAGTGTAATAGAGAACGAGTGTGTGTGTACATATCTCTGTTAGCTGTTTGTAAAGAGCAGTTCAGGATGAGTTGAGCTGGTATTGGATGCTGTCTATTGTTGGTCAGTTTGTCTAAAAGCAAGTGGTGGCCCTCACTCAGTAAGTGGGGCTGCAGAAGATGGAGGTATAATTGGATTTTGTGGGAGTAGTTGCTGTCTCCACTCGGTTAAACAAAACAAGACAAAAAATTGAATAAAAACCTAAAAAACAAAAACAAGAAAACAAAAACTTAAACCACATAAACAAACAGGAACAGTCTTGAAAGAAAAAAGAGAAATGGGATAAATAAGAAGAAAAATTTTCAAAATATATCAAAAAAGGATAAAATAAATATACTGAGAAAAGGAAAATATGCCACAATATCTGGGGAGGGCAGAATGAGAAAAAAGGGGAAGAGCAAAAATTAGGGATAACTGCAAAAGGAAAAACAAGGTGTGGAAAGAACCAGATGAAAGAAAAAGGAAAGAAACCAGGAAAAGGGAAGAGAAAGAAAGGAAAACAAAACAAAACAGGAACCAGGACAGGAAAGAGGAAAAAAAAAAAAGAAGAAAGGAGGAAATAATAATATTAAAACAAATAAGCAACAATAAAACTGGGGGCTAAGGCTTGGCATCTAGGCTCTTCCAGGGCACAGACAAGGATAGAATCCCTGCAGGTCAAAAATGTGGGTGGAAGTGGGAGGATGGCTGCACCTCTGTTCATCAAGTGGGAGTGAGGCACAAGAGTAAAAAGGGGAATATCACACCTCTCCAGTCTTCAGTATCCAGTGTGGTTGCCTGTGCTGTCCTTAGTAGGTGGGGCACACTCCCAAGTCTCACTTCAACAAGAACACCACCCTCACACATTCAAAAGGGCTGTGTCTACAGCTTGGAAGCATGCAAAATGGCTACACCCTTAGGACAGCCACTGGCAGTCCACAGGTCTGCCTGTTCCTTTTTTTGCTGTTCTGCCTTCTGGTTGTCAGGCACCAATGCAATCCTTGTCCATGAAGCCTTGGTGAGCAGAGTTGCTTCTTAGGTTGCTATCAAGAAATATTCAAAATGGCTCTGCCTTCAGGATAGCTGGAAGTCCACAGCTCCATTTGTTGCCTTACTCACTGTTTCATTCAAGTTCTTCTACTAGTTGGTATTTAATCCACTTCTTTATCTTTCCCTTCAAAGCTCAGGGTTCCAGGATCACCTTTATCAGTTTCAATTGGTTTCTCATTGCTTTGTTATGAAGAGTCTGTGTAGCTTGTCTGCCTGTTCTGCCCTCTTGCCAGAACTCTCAAAACCTGACATTTTTTGCTAGTAAGAAATTTTACTCAGCCATATTAAGAGGCAGATAATTGACTGTATAATTAGATCATAGAAGAAAGTATAGCCTACCTAGAAATTGTTAAAAAGACTATCTGAGTTCAAAAGACATGAGCAAATACTTCAATAAAGAAGATGTACTGGTAGCCAACAAACACATGAGGAATGCTCACTACCATTAGCCATTAAACTCACTGCTGTCAAGTTGATTTGACTCATAGTGACCACTCCTTGGGTTTCCAAGGCAGTATCACTACAGAAGCAGATTGCCCAACCTTCTTTCTGAGGATTGGCTGGGAGGTTTGAACCACCAGCCTTCTGGTTAGCAGACAAATGTCTTCAGCACTACATCACCAGCATTCCCTATCATTAGCCGTTAGAGAGATGTAACTCAAAACAACAATGGGTTATCATCTCACTTAATCAATAGTAGCAAAATTCCACTTTTGGTAAAATGGAGGAATAGGCAGACAAGCGACACAGACCCTCTTCAACAAAGAAAAGAAAAACCAATTGACAGAGACACAGAAGATTAGCCTGGAACACTGAGCTTTGAAAGGAACTATACAAAAGTGGATTAGGCACCAACTAGTGGAAAAACCTGAATGAAAACAGTGAGTACAGAGATGGTTGGAGCTGTGGATTGTCAGCTACTCTGACGAGACCAACAGCCTGAATATTTCCAAGTGGTGTTGGGACCTGAGAATTGACCCAAAATTCAGTCACAGTCACCAAGGGCTGCAGGGACAACTGCTCTGGTGGCCTATGACTAGGAAGGGAAACAACATGGAGAGAGACAATCTTAGTTGTGGACTTTCTGCTGTCTGGAGGGCACAGCCATTTTGATTGTTTATATGTGGCAGCCATTTTGGATATTTAAATGACCAAGGGTGCAGCCATTTTAAAGGTTTACAACTGGGAGCCATTTTGGATTTTAAAGTGATAGCTTTCTCATTTGGATTCCAGGGACCTATGAGCAGGCTGTTTGCCAGGGTCGACAAGGACATATGAGAGGCTGACAAAGGAAAGGAGACAGATGGTGAGTGTATAAGTGCTGTCAACTAGTGAATAGAGGAGCACAGCACAGTACCCTGCCTGTGTAGATAACATACAAAGAAAACAGAAATTGTGGGCAAGTCAATCAAACATATAATCGCCAATTAAATATAAACACAAAAAGGTCACAATGCCTCAGAGACAACAGAGCATCACAGTCCACACAAAGAAGCAAGATAAAGCAAGAGAAACAAGACCAGGATACAGACCTAAAACACATCCCTGAGGAAAATGCAGCATTGGAACTCCCTTATAAGGAATTGAAAAAAATTATATTTAGGTATCTTCAAAGGATTGAGATACAGATCAAGGAAAACACAGACAAAACCCTAGAAGAATTTTGAAAGAAAATACAAGACCAAAATGACAAAATAAATGAAAAATTAGAAATGATTCTAAATCTACAGATAGAAAT
>NW_006922333.1:770504-771589 GCF_000298275.1 Orycteropus afer afer
TTAAAACCAGACCAACCTTCCAAGAGATGCTAAAGGGAGCCCTTTGGACAGAGAAGCAACAACAGCCAACAACAACTGACCATTAAAACACATGATGATATAACCCAGAAACCAACCCAGCTATGAAAGTATCCAAAGTAAATAAGCCTACAAGATTGTACACAGAGAGCCAGAGACACCAACCAACAAATGAGGACAACTACTAACCAAAAATGGGGAAAAATCTATGTCATTACAGAACTTCTAGAGGTAGGGAAGTCTAGACAACTACAAGATAGAATGGACTGTACTACACTTGGGAAGAAAACTATAAATCACAGGTAACCTCAAAGAAAAAATGATAAACCTTCATATCAAAATAAAAAAGAGGACCACCATAAATATTCAGCAAATACTAAAACAATTGCAATGAAGGAAATGAAAACATGATTCACAAACAAAACAAGCTCAGCATAGAAACTTACGTGGAACAAAGAAATCGACTCAATGAAAAAGCACATGAAAAAAATTACAGCAACAAATTTATATTTGCTGATAATTACATATCTGGCAAGGGACTTATCTCTAAGATTGATGGAAAATTCCAATGCCTCAACACCAAACAAATTAACAATCCAATTGAAAAATGGGCCCAAGACATGAATAGACACTTCACCAAGGAGGATATTCAGGTGGTCAGCTAATACATGAAAAGATGCTCACAATCATTGGTCATCAGAGGGATGTAAATCAAAACAACAATGTGATATACCATCTCACTCCAGCACCGATGACAAGGCTCAATGAGACAGAAAATAACAAATGCTGGTGGGGATGTGGAGAGATTGGGACTCTCATGCACTGCTTGTGTGACTGTGAAGTGACAAAACCACTGTGGAAAAAAATATGGTGATTCCTTAGAAAGTTGGAATTGGGGATACCATTTGACCCAGCAATCCCATTACCAGGTATATATCCTAGAGAGGTGAGAGCCAGGACAGGAACAGATACATGCACACTCATGTTCATCACAGCACTATTTACAACAGCTAAAAGATGGAAACAACCTATGTGCCCATAAGTGGAAGAGTGGATGACAAAACTAT
>NW_006922333.1:771959-782134 GCF_000298275.1 Orycteropus afer afer
GGAAAAAAAATGCATTGACCCATGTCACTTTAGTTTTGTGTATTTCACTGTACATAAATTATATTTCAATAAAATGCATTAAAAAATAAATAATAACAAAGTTGAAGAAGACAGAAAATAGCAAATGCTGGTGAGGTTGCAGAGAGATTGGAACTCTCATACATTGCTGGTGGGACTGCAAAATGCTACAACCATTATGGAAATAGGTGTGGTGTTTCCTTAAAAAAAATGAAAATTGAAATACCATTTGATCCAGCATTTTCATTGGTAGGAATATATCCTAAAAAAGTGAGAGACAGGTTATGAACAGACATATGCACACCCATGTTCATCACAGCACAATTCACTACAGTAAAGAGATGGAGGGAGCTCTGAAGGCGTAGTGCCTAAGGCATTTAACTGCTAACCAGAAGGCTGGTGGTTCAAACCCACCAGCCACTCCTCAGAAGGAAGGTTGGGCAATTTGCTTCCTTAGTGATACTGCCTCAGAAACCCAAAGAGAGGCCACTAAGAGTTAGATCCGACTTGAAAGCAGTGAGTTTTTTTTTTTCTTAGTAAAGAGAGGATACAACCTAAATGCCCATCAACAGATGAATGGATAACCAAACTATGGTACATTTGCACAATGGAGTACTATGCAACGTTAAAGAACAGGTTATTGTGTGTATGTATGTGTAAATTCTTTCTAAAATACATTCAGACATGTGGCTCATTATTAAAGTAAGTTAATCATATTTTATACTGCTGAAAACTTTTCATGTAAACAGAACTCACACTTTATTTTTTTTTACCTTTCTTTTTATGCAAGTTAATGTGTCCACACTGTAGTTAGTGGTTTACCTTCCATCCCCTGGCCAACCTAGGTAACCATCAAAGAGTATTTGTGTGTGTGTGTGTGTGTGTGTGTGTGTGTGTTTGTGAAACCCTTTTCTTGACTTTTTACAAGAGTCATCTCACACAATATTTTTCCTTTTGTGGTTAACTAATTTCACTCAGTATAACAGTCTCTAAGATTATCCATATTCTGTCTCTAAGATTATCCATGTTGTGATATGTTAACATTGCAGAGTATTTCATTGTGTATATGTACCATAGTGTGTCAATTATTTCTTCCTCGGTGGGCATTTAGGTTGTTTCCATCTTTTTTGCTATTATGAATAGTGTTGTGACAAACATGGGTGTGAATCTATCTGTTTGTGTCACAACTCTTATTCCTCTAGGATGTATGATATGGAATTGTTGGATCATATGGTATTTCTATTTCCAGCTTTTTAAGGAACTAACATAGCAATGAGTTTTACAGTGGTTTGCACCATTTTACATCCCTACCAGCAGTATACGAGGTTTCCAATCTCTCCACATCCTTCCCAGTATTTGTTGTTTTATTTGTTGTTTGAACTTTGCTGTTAGCGTTCGGGTGAGAGGATATCTCACTGTTGTTTGGATTTACATCTCTTACCCACCAGCCATTCCTCAGAAAGAAGATTGAGCAATCTACTTCATAGAGCTACAGCCTCAGAAACACAAGGAGGGGTCGCTGTGAGTCGAGTTGAATCGATGGCAGTGAATTTGGTTTGGTTTGGCTAATGGCTAATGATCCTGAGAATTTCTTCATCTGTTTGTTAGCTTCCTGAATGTTTTCTTTGATGAAGTGTCTGTTCATGTCCTCTGCCAATTTTTAAAATTGGATTATTTGTCTTTTTGTTGTTGAGGTTTTGAAGTTTTCTATATATTTTAGATATTAGCCTCTTGTCCAATATATCATTGCCAAATTATCTGTTTCCCAGTGAGTTCTCTTTCTACTCTTTTAGTGAAACCGTTTGACGTGAGCAAATGTCTAATCTTTAAGAAGTCCCAGTCATTTATTTTGATTTATTTTGTCGTCTGATGTTTGTGTGTTTTCGGTTATATTTGGTAAAGTATTTTTGCCCTGAATTAGGGCCTCTAAGTTTCTCCATTTTTTTCTTTGGTCATCATTACGGTTTTAGGTTTTACCTTCAGATCTTTGATCCAACATGAGTTTATTTTTGTATGTTGTTGTTATGTGCCATCGAGTTGGACCTGACTCATAGCAACCCCTCCTTGGGATTCTGAGGCAGTATCACTACGGAAGTAGATTGCCCCATCTTCTTTCCGAGGAGTGGCTGGTGGGTTTTAACCACCAGCCTTCTGGTTAACAGTCAAGTGCCTTAGCCACTATGCTACCAGAGCTCCCTATTTTTGTATATGGTGTGAGATATGGGCCCTGTTTCATTTTTCTGCAAGTGAATATCCAATTTTGCCAGTACCATTTACTAAACAAACATTCTTTTCCCCATTTAATGGATTTTGGGCCTTTGTCAAAGATCAGCTGACTATAGGTCAATGGATCTATATCTGGGTTCTCAAATCTATTCCATTGGTTTATGTGCCTGTCATTGTACCAATACCAGACTGTTTTAATTACCACAGGGGTATTAGTAAATTTTGAGATCACGGAGTGTGAGACCTCTTACTTTGTTCTTCTTTAGTAATGCTTTATCTATACGAGGTCCTTTTCTTTTCCAAATAAAGATGGTGATTAGTTTTCTATCTCTTTAAAGAAAGAGGATGGAATCTGGATAAGGATTGCATTATATCTGTAAGTCACTTTGGGTAGTATTGACATTTTCATGATGTTAAGTCTTCCTACTCGTGAGCATGGTGTATTCTTCCATTTATGTAGACCTCCTTTGGTCTTGTAGCTGTGTTTTGTTGTTTTCTTTGTATAGGTCTTTTGTGTCCCTTGTTAGATTTATTCCTATGTACTTCATCTTTTGGGTGTTTATTGTTAGTATTGCTTTCCTGATTTCCTTATCAGAGTTCTCTTCATCAGTGTAAAGGAAGCTGACTGATTTTTTATGTTGATCTTGTACCCTGCCACTTTGCCAAAACTATCAATTAGTTCCAGTATTTTTCTTAGTGAGGCTTTGGGTTTCTATATATAAAATCATATCATCTGCAAATAGAGATAGTTTTACTTCTTTGCCAGTTTAGATGCCTTTACTTTCCCTTTATTACCTTATTGCTCTGGCAAGACTCCCAATATTATACTGAATAGGAGTGATGATAAAGAGCATCCTTATCTTGTACCCACTTGTAAGGGCAATGATTTCAGTTCTCTTCATTGTGAATAATATCAATTTTCAGTTATATATATATGTTCTTAATTCTGTTGAGGAATTTCTCTTCTATTCCTATTTTGTTCAGCATTTTTATGAGGAATGGATGTTGCATTTTGTCAAATGCCTTTTCTGTATCCATTGATATGATTGTGTGGTTCTTTGTTTTATTTATGTGATGAATTATGTTGATTTTTTTTCTAATGTTGAACGAAACTTGTATACCTACTGTGAATCCCACTTGATCACAATGTATTATTTTTCTAATATGTTGTTGGAATCTATTGGCTAGGATTTTGTTGAGAATATTTGTGTTTACATTCATGAGCGATATTGGTCTATGGGTTTCTTTTTTAGTGATCTCTTTGTCTAGCTTTGGTATCAGGGTTATACTTGCTTCATAAAAAGGATTTAGGATTATTCTCTCATTTCCCATGAATAATTTAAGTAGATTTGGTCTCAGACCTTTTTTGAATGTTTGATAGAATTCACATTCACTGGTAAAGACTTCAGGGCCTAGACATTGTGTGTGTGTGTGTGTGTGTGTGTGTGAGAGAGAGAGAGAGAGAGACCTGTTCTTTTTTTTTTTTTTTTTTTTTTTTTTTTGGTTATGTCTCTGTTCAAATTATCTACCTCAGTCTGTGTCAGTTTAGGTAAGTAATGTGTTTCTAAAAATCTGTCCATTTCTTTCAGATTTTCAAATTTGTCAGAGTACAGTTCTTCACACTACCCTGATACCTTTTTATTTTGGTTGGTTCTGTTGTGATGTGGTCTATTTCATTTCTTATTTGTGTTATTTGCATTTTCTCTTAATTTTTTGTTGTTATATTTCTCAGTAGTTTGTCAATTTTATTAATCTTTTCAAAGAACCAACTTCTAGTCTTGTTGATTCTTTATATGTATTTCCTGTTTTCTCTACCATATATTTCTGCTCAAATATTTATTATTTCTTCTTTTCTTTTTACTGTATGATTTTGTATTGCCCTTTTCCTAGTAGTTGGAGATGCTGGGTTAGGGTGTTGATTTTGGCATTTTTTTTCTTTTTTGATGTGTGCATTTACTGGTATAAATTGCACTTTGAGCACTGCTTTTGCTGTGTTGCAAAGATTTTGGTATATTGTGTTTTCATTCCCATTGATTCAAGGAAATTTTTTTTATTTCATTTTTCATTTCTTCTGTTACTCAGTAGTTTTTAGTGGAGTGTTAATTGGTTTCCATGTGTTTGCTTTTTATCCTCTGACCTTCCTATTATTGATTTCTAATTTTATAGCATTGTGATCTGAGAGAACGTTTTGCAGTATTCCAATGTTTTTAAATTTATTGAGGTTAGTGTTGTATCTTAACATATGGTCTATTCTGGAGAATCTTCCATGTGATGTAAATGTATATTATAGTGTAGCTAGGTGAAGTATTCTGTATATGTCTATAAGGTCAAGTTGCTTTGATTGATTGTATTGTTTAGTTCTTCTGTGTCTTTGTTGACTTTCTATTTTTTTTTTTCTACTCTGCACTGAAAATTGTATTTGAAAGTCTCCTACTATTATTGAGGAGGTATCTATTTCTTTTTTCAATTCTGGTAAATTTTGATTTATGTATTTTGGGACTCTTTCATTGAGTGTGTAAGTGTTTATTATGGCTACGTTCGCTTGTTTGATTGATCTTTTACACATTATATGATGTCCTTCTTTGTCTCCTATGGTTGTTTTTTGTCCTGAAGTACATTTCATCAGAAATTAATATTGTTGCTCCTTTTTTTGATTGACAATTGCCTGATGTCTTTTTTAACAACTCTGTTATTTAGTCTATTTTTGTCTTTATATCTAAGATGTGTGTCTTGTGGAGAATATATCGATGAGTCATGCTTTGTTATCAATTCTGCAGCTCTTTATGTCTTAGTTGGTGCATTTAATCCATTTACATGCAATATAATTATCAACGAGTATGGATTTACTGCTGTCCTTTTGTTTTATTTATTTATTTAGAGTGTTACTGATTTCTTTGTTCCATATTATTTTCTGTATTGAGCTCATTTTTTTTACAATATTTTTAATAATTTCCTTTATTGCTATTGTTTTAGTATTTACTAAATATTTATTACTTTCCTTTTTTTTTCATTTTGATGAGGATGTTTAATACTTTTGTTTAAGGTTATCCTGTGATTTATTAGTTTTTATCAAGTTTAAAAGGGTCTGTTCTACCTCAAAATTTTCTTGACTTCTCCATTTGGAAGCTCTGTAAATATAACATTTATTCCCTCTTTTTGCTTTGTACTTGTCCTCATTTACAAATTGATGTCTCTGGTTCCCACTTTATATTCTTGTAAGTTTACTTTACTTTGGATACTTTTATAACTGGGTTAGTTTCTGGGTTATGTCGTCATGTGTGCTAATCATTGGTTGTTATCGGCTATTATTGCTTCTCTGTCCAAAGGACTCCCTTTAGCATCTCTTATAAGCTTTGTCTGGTTTTAATGAATTCCATTAATTTCTGTTAACTGGAAATTTTCTAATTTCACCATCATATTTGAGTGACAATTTGCTGAGTCTTGGTTATCAAATTTTTCTTTCAGGGTTTTAGATATGTCATACCATTGCCTTCTTGCCTGCATTGTTTCTGACAAGAAATCAAAGCATAGTCTTATTGGGTTGTCCTTTGTATGTACCTTTTCATTTTTCCCCAGCTGCTTTCAAGATTCTTCTTTTGTATTTGGCTTTGGAAAGTTTGATTATGTTATGTCTTGGTGATTTTCTTTTGAGGTCTATGCTGTTTGTGGTTCTTTGAACATTTTGAATGCATGTCTTCTCATCTTTTATCATATTAGGGAAATTCTCTTCCAATAAATTTTCAAAAATTGTTTCCATAGCTTCATTTATCTCTTTCTGTTCTGGAATTATGATCACAAATGTTATTCCTGTTGATGGTGTCCAACATAGATCTTAGGATTTTTTTGTTCTTTTTTTCTGACATTTCTTTTAACAAAGTATTATTAACAAATTTATCTTCAATTTCATTAATTATGTCTTCTAATGTCCTTTGTATGTTATTGTGATTTGTTCAGTTTTTTTCTTTATTCTTTTGTTTTATTTTGTTTTGATATATTTTAGTGAGTAGGGCTTGTGCGCTACTCTGTTAACTAGTTTGGCAACACTTACACACTCACTACCTATACCCTGGTGGGTGTGATAGAGGATGAGAATGTGTTTTTAAGTCTGTTCACTGTTCACATAGAGCAGTCGAAGGAGAGGTGGGATGGTATTTCCCACCATCTATCAATGGCACACAACAACAACAACAACATTGATCAGTTGGTTCAAAGGTATATGGTGACATTTGCCCACTTTGGGGGACTGTGGATGTGTTTGGGTTATGCAGACATGGTAGCTGTTTCCTGCTGGGTGGAGAAAACAAATTAGAATTAAAAAAAAGAAAAAAACATAAGCAACTTATACAAACATAGTAGCTACAGTAGAAGAAAAAAATGAAAGTGAAACAAGAGAAGAAGAAAGAGAGAAATAAATATCTTTGGAGGAAAAAAATTAAAGGCAAGCAAGAGAAAAAAATAGTAAAGAAAAAATAAGAAAATGCAAAAAGAAAATCAAAGGATGGAAAAACATAAAAAGAAAGAAAATGGGAACAAGAGAAAGGAAAAGAAAAAAACAGAAGAGAAAGAAAATAAAAAAATAAAAAGAAAGAAAGGAGGAAAATAATCAGTAATTAAAAAAAGAGAGAAAACTGGGAGGCACAGCAACCAAACTGTTCCTGCTGGCTGATCACGTGGCAGCAAGCAGGACACTTAGTTTCAGAGGGAATTCCTGCCAGCCCAAAAGGCCTACTCAGAAGGTAACTGATGGCATGGTAATAATCTCAGACTAGTTACTGTTGACCCAGAAGATGCCTGAGGACAGAGCACATGGACCCAGAAAAAGTTCCTACAGTCCCAAAATGTGGCTGGGATCAAGACACTTGGTTCCAGAAGGAGTTTCTGCTCACCCAAAAACAGAGGGGGCAGTACATCCTGTGTACAAAAGGTAGTTGGGTGCAGACCCACTGCTCCCCTCAAAAAAGTTACTGCCATCCCAAAGGTGGCTTGGTGTAGAGCACCTGACCACAGAAAAAGTTCCTCTCAGGAAGAAAGGTGGCTGGAAGCAGGACACCTTGTTCTGGAATCTGATCCTGTCTGCCTAAGAAGCAGCTTGGGTCAGAGTTCCCAGTCCAGGATGGAATTCCTTCCAGTCCAGAAGGTGGAAGAGTGTGGGGGAAGACTGTATGTCCATTCACCAGGAGGGTATGGGGTAAAATGAGAACAAGGGGAATATCGCCCCTTTCTGGTCACAAGCCACCAGTATGAAGGCCTTTGCAGGCCTCAGCACATGCAGCTGATTATCAGGTTGCTGCCCTTATCTAAACATCACTTACAAGTATTAAAAATGGCCACACCCTCAGGCCAGTCAACAGTCCACAGCTCTGTTTGTCAGATCCATGTGACATCAGCAATGATATCCTTCGTTCCATTTCTCTTCAGAATTCAGCTTGAATTTCAGGTTTCTGTAACCATTTTTGACTTACCTTGAGAAAAATTATACTTGTGTGTGATATTAATAATATTGTTCAATAATTTCCACATTCTTTTGGGTCATCATTCTTTAGAATGGGTGCTATATATATTTGGGTCTCTTCTAATCAGTTGGAAGCTCTGGTGGTGTAGTGCCTAAGGCATTTGACTGCCAACCAGAAGGCTGGTAGTTCAAACCCACCAATCACTCCTTGGAAGGAAGACTGAGTGATCTATTTTCATAGTGATACCACCTCAGAAACCCAAAGAGGGGTCGCTATGAGTTGAATCCACTCAATGACAGTGAGTTTTCCAATCAGTGGCCAAGTGACTGTTTTACAAATTTCTGGTATAGACAAGTGAGTGCTTCCAGCATTGGATCCATTTGTTGAAACATTTCAACATCATACATACATACATCTTCATGTATGATATCCTTGATTTCATCCCACAAGTTGTCTGGTCTTTGACTGTTAGTATTCAATGCACCAAATATATTCTTGAGTTGATCTTTACATTTATGTAGGATATATTCAGTGTCATAGGTTGACTTAATGTATTTGTTTTAATTTTCTTCAGCTTCAATTTGAATTTGTATATAAGCCATTGATAGTCTGTTCCACAATCAGCCCCTATCCATGTTCTCATTGATGGTATTGAGCTTCTCCATCATTTCTTTCCATAGATGTAGTTAACTTGATTATTGTGTATTCCATCTGGCGAAGTTCACACATATAGTCTTCATTTATGTTGTTTAAGAAAAGTATTTCAGATAAATAAATCATTGACCTTCCATGCGATCTCCACGGTTGTTTTTATTACCAAGACCATATTTTCCAAGGAATTATCTTTCTTCTTTGTTTCAGCTTTCATATCACATTCACTAATAATTATCGATGCAACTTGATGACATGTTTGATCAATTTGAGACTTCAGAAGTTGGTAAAACAATCTTCATTTTTTTTTTCATAATTGGCATTAGTTTTTGGTGTATAAATTTGAATAATAGTCATATTAATTGATATTCCTTGTAGGCATATGGATATTATTCTACATTACTGACAGCCTTGCACTTAAATATAGATCTTAGAATGCTCTTTTTGACAATGAATTTCACAATGTTCCTCTTCAATTTGTCAATCCTAGCATAGTAGACCATATGATAGTTTTATTTAAAACGGTCAATACCAGACCAATTCAAGTCACCAGTGCCTGAGATACTGATCTTCAAATGTTCATTGCACTTTTGACAACTTTTAATTTTCCTTGATTCACACTTTGGCTCATTCAATGTTACTTTCCCCATCATAAAAAATAACTTGTATCTACTATCTAGAGAATAAATCCCCTTCCACCTTATCCCAAGTGACAACTATGGAAAGTTTATCAAAGTTTTAAGAAGCCAAAAAGAAGTGAGATAGCCAGGGCACAAAGAGGGTGGTATGTTTCACATTGGTAAAAGTGTGAACACTCTAGATAAAAGTAGTTAAAGCAAAAGCAAAGGACAAATAATACAGATAAGTGGATAAATGTAACTATGAGATTATAGTAAAGTTACAATTTGATCATAGGCAAATAAATAAATAAACATAAATGAGAAAAATCACTTCACAGCCACTAAATCAAACCAAACTAACCTCACTGCCATCAAGTTGATTCCAACTCATAGTGACGCCCTTTGTGTTTCCAAGCCAGTAAATCTTTACAGAAGTAGATTGCCCAGTTTTCCTTCTGTGGAGTGGCTGGTGGGATTGATATTTATTATAAAAAATGTGAAAAAATGAGTGTCAACAGGATAGGAAGAATTTTGTAATTCATACATTGCTGGTGGGGATGCAAAATGGTGCATCTGCTTTGGAAAACAGTTTGCTGGTTTCACAAAAAGTTAAACAGGAAGTAACCATATGACTCCATTACCTGTTGCTGTCGAGTCAATTGTGATTGTGACTTCTCCTATACCCAGCAATACTAATATTAGATATATACCCAAGGGAAATGAGACCAGATCAACACAAACAAATCTGCACATGAACATCATAGCAACATCGTTTATTAGAGCCAAAAAGTGGAAACAACTTAAATGTCCATTACCAGTGAATGGTTTAGTGATTTATTTTATGTGTCAGCTATAATTCCTAGTAGTTTGGCCAAATACTAGACAAGTTGCTCTTCCATATGTGGTGTATTGTAATTATCTTCCATAATGTCATCTAATGTAATACAATCAATAAGAAAACAAAGTGTTTTAGGGTGTTGTATGACTCCAGACTATAAATAGGCATTTAGGCAGAACTTGCTCTCTCTCTTCACTCTGCATTCTTCTTATAGCCTGACTTGTATATTATGGGATGCAAGCCTGGAGTTTTCAGTCTGAAATCATGTGATCTACGCATTTTGGACTTGTCAGCCTCCACAGGCTGTGAGCCAGAAGGAGTTTCCAGCCTGTAAAACTTACCTACAGATTTGAACTAAACAAGCCAGCT
>NW_006922333.1:785433-788553 GCF_000298275.1 Orycteropus afer afer
ATACAATGGAAACAGCTTCTCTAGAAAACCCAAGCAAAGGAATTTAAGTACCAAGAGTGGTTCTATAAGAACTAATTCTTAAGGATAAGTTCTCTAAATTGGTCTTAGAGTTTCTGGAACTAGTTATCAAATCTATCTAGATGTCACTGCTATCCCATGGTGTGATGTGGTAATAAATAGACAAAATATCACCTTTAGGCATGCTTAATCAAATACTTACAAAAAGCAAAATTCTGGGTGATCATATGTTTTATATTATAGAACTTTTTTTTTCAAACTGATGAGTATAATGTTCCTACTTTCACTAGGCAAAGTAGATAAGCACTGAATAAATAATCTGAAAGTTTTTATGAGTGAACTGAAATAAAGCATTTCTCTTGTAGCCACAGAGCTCAGATCACTGAAAACAAAACCTATCCTATGAGTGGCTGAATTGCAACACCAGTTGAATTCTTAACCTCACAAGATGTCTAAAGACAATCTGAGAACATTCTTTGGCAGAAATGACATATTGAAAATTGGAATGGGTATATATGGGTACATACTGATGAAGCTGGGAACAATGATCCTTACATTTTGTTGCCAATAGAATATTAACTTCTGCCCCTATCTCATGAAGTTATTCAGCTTTGCCTGAGGAATCTTTGCCTGAGGTTGCTCCTGAAGCAGATGCCTTGCAAGATGTTGTGGAATGTCCTCAGGCACCCCCCCCCAAAATTCTTCTTTGCTTCTAGACCCTTTATTAAACTCAAGTCTCAGCAAGTCTCAAAAGGAGAATTTCAAAATGTGACTGATGATAAGGTTCATGCATTCTAAAATAACTCCATGCTTTTTCTGAGTTATGCAGATAGAAATCTGGCAAATATATGTAGGAATGGCATTTAAGGGTGTGGGATAGTGGAGAAAGGAATATAAAGTTGAATCAGTTGGAATTTATTGATATGGATCCATGAAGCAGATATTCTGCATTCAATGCTTCAGCTCAAGAGGTTAGAAAAGACTCTAATAGTTTATTTTGTTGCTTGGCTGAAACTTGCACAAAAATGTGACCTACACAATATGAAATTGAAATATCATCACTTCCTTGGTACATTATAGAAGGAAGTATCCAAAGGCTTACACCAAACAAAAACCAACCACACTGCTATTGAGTCAGATCCGACTCATAGCAACCTCTCCTTGGGTTTCCGAGGCGTTATCACTATGGAAGTAGATTGCCCGACCTTCCTTCCGAGCAGTGGCTGGTCGGTTTTGAACCATCAGCCTTCCAGTTAGCAGTAAAATTCGTTAGGCACTATGCCACCAGAGCTCCAAAGTCTTAGGGAAATTGAAATATCAGAGTGGATTATCATGCAAGACACACCCACCCAGGTAATGCCTACATCTTTCAGCACTACTGTGAGGAATAAACTTTTAAGGGAAGTCTCAGCATCCCTGAAGAATACTGTGAATGTTCTTCCCTGTAGGTCAAATATTACAGTGGAAGCTGCTATCAATCAGTTGAGAACCTTAACTACAATGGGAGTGATTGGACCCTAGGGTGGCATGATCCAAATGAAAGCATTTAATTGCCAAAAACAAGATGGACCAGGTTGCCTGAATGAAAAGCAAAGTCAAAGCAGTAATCAGAATAGTCTGACTTGCACAGACTTATGACATTGGCTAATTGGACATTTTGTCTCTGGGTGTGAAATAGATAGGAAATCTACTAAATATTTACTTGATCTGTATAAGCATAAGAGTTTTAGGTCTAGTAAATTGCCATGCTAAGTACTTCACATACTCAGGAATTAGAAGAATCCCCATATTTGTTCCCTGACATATGGAGTGAATGCTATTAGAGTAGGAATGGCCAATAAAGCCACTAAATCTGCCCCTGCCAAGGAAAATAGTAAACCAAAATACCAGATTCCTAGGGGGATTTCAGAGATTAGTGCAACCAGCAACAGCTTCAAAGAGGTAGGAGTGGTGAGTACCATCATTTCTCCATTCAACTTTCCTATTTTGCTTGTGTAGAACACAGATGGATCTTGTAGAAAAATAGTGAACCATAAACTTAACCAGGACGTTACTCAATTTTAGGTGCTGTTCCAGATGTGGTTTCATTGCTTGAGCAAATCAATATATCTCCTGGTACCTGGTATGCAGCTATTGATCTGTCAAATACTTTTTCTCAGTTCTTCTTAGTGAAGATCCGCAATACCATTTGCTTTTAGCTGGCAAGGCCACCAATACTTTTTTGTCATACCCCAGAGGTATATCAATTTTCTATCTCAAAGTCATAATTTATTTCACTTGGACTTTTATCATTTTTGTCTTCAGCACAACATCACACTGGTCCCATACATTGACTACATGCTTATTGGACCTATGAACAAGAACTAGAACTGTTGGTAAGACATCTGCATGACAGAAGTGCTCTGTCATCAAATTGAAGTGATATGTATGAGGCCACACTCAAGCAATTCCTGAAGGCACAAGTTAGTTTCAAACTAAAAGAAATAGACAAAGAAATGCAGCATATCAATAAAAATGAGATATTATTAATTCAAAAAAAGTTTAATATTCTGATACCTTCTATAACAGGTATAATCTTTGGAAATATTAATTATTGAAAACATAACTGAAAGATGACAGACACAAAATACCACATATATTCCATATGAAATATCCAGAATAGGCAAATCCATAAAGACAGAAATTAGATTATTGGTTGCCAGGGACTGATGGAGAGGGAAATATGGATTGAGTCCTAATGGGCATTCAATTTCTTTTGAGAGTGATCAAAATTTTTGAAAGTTAGAAAAATTTGATTGATAGTCAATACTGCAAGCAAACTAAACATGACTGAGCTATACACTCATAAAAAGAAGGACAATTTACAGTAAATATGAGAAAGTACCAACTGCCTTACAAACAATGTGTGAAAGTTCTACAGGGAAAATTACAGCAGTATAGAGCTGGTGGTCTAGTGCCTAAGGTATTTGACTGCTAACCAGGAAGCTGGCAGTTCAAACCCACCAGCCACTTCTCAGAAGGAAGATTGGGCAATCTACTACTGTAGAGCTACTGCCTCAGAAACCCAAGGAGGGGTCCCTATGACTCAGATCGAATGGACAG
>NW_006922333.1:788687-789512 GCF_000298275.1 Orycteropus afer afer
AATTAATGAAAACTTGATAAATAGAGTTACAACATTCAAGAAAAACAAATTCCTACAAAGTAAAGCCCAGTCTCAAATGGGTTAACGTGAATTTGACTTAGCATTCAAATAAATATTAATATTCTCAAACTCTTGCCAAAAATAAATGTGAAAGGTAATATCCTAACTCACTCGTTGAGGTCAGTATTACTCAGATACCAAAATCAAAAGAAAAAAAAAATAATCACAAGAAAAAAAAACTAAAGACCAATCTTTCTTGTGTATATATGTACAGAAATTCTGAACAAAATACTAGCAAAATGAATCCAGCAACAATTAACAAGATTACAAACCATGATTAAATCATGTGCAACTCACATTAGTATCAAAATTAATAAAATAATTATGAATAAACTACATTACAGATATATAAATCAAAACCATAATGAGCTACATCTTCATATCCACTAGGATGACTGTAATAGAAAAAATAATAGAGAGTAAATGCATATTGGTGAGGATGTGGAGAAGTTGGAACTCTTAAAGATTGCTGGTGGGAATATAAATGATGTAGCCATTTTGGAAAACAATTTGGCAGGTAAGCAAAAGTTAAACCTAGAGTTTCCATGTGATCCAAATATATGTACATGCCCAAGAAAATTAAAACATGGCTACACAAAAAAAATATAAACAAATGTTTCTGGTAGAATTATTTATAATAGACAAAAACTTAGAAAAAATGTAAATGTCCTTCAACTGTGGAAGGGATTTTAAAAATATGGTATATCCTTACAATGGAATCCTAATCAGCTATAAAATGGAATTAAGCATTGGTATATGTTAGTA
>NW_006922333.1:789652-791923 GCF_000298275.1 Orycteropus afer afer
ACTTAAAAAATTTCATAGCCATGAAATGGAATTTCAAATTGAGGGTTATTTTGTTGTTAGGTACCGTTGAGTCAGTACCAAGTCATAGAGACCCTACATAGAACAAAATTAAATACTGCCTGGTTCTGCATCATCCTTACATTTGTTGCTATATTTGAGCTCCTTGCTGCTGCCACTGTGTCAATTTATGATTTATAAGGATTTTTTATGTGACATTATAATATTAAGAAACAAAATACAAAACTGAATCAATAATATCCATTTAAATATGTTTATACAAACATCCATATATGTATAGGGAAAATAACAGAAAGTTCACTAAAATGTTACCACTTTTCATGTCTGGGTAATGGAATTAATTATGGGTAAATTTTATTTTCTTATTTATTTTTAATTATCATTCATATTACTAGATTTTAATCCTACTGATATTACTTTTTTTTCTTATTTTTATGTTTGCAAAAATATAGAAACACAGCATTTACCAATTCTCCATTTGACAATTGAAGAATTCAATGGAGCAAATTAAATCAATCAGAGTGCAACAATCACCAATATCCATTGCTTTATTTATTTCCATAAACAAAAACTTAATTCTATCTAGGCCATTAAGGATATATGAATCAAAATCACAATGAGATACCACCTCAATGCCATTAGCATGGCTAAGATCAAAACAATGGAAAATAAATTTTGGAAAATATGTAGAGAAATCAGAACTCTCATACATTACTGGTGGGAATGCAAAATAGTATAGCCACTAAGGAAAACTATTTGGCTGTTCCTCCAAAAGTTAAAAATAGAGCCACTATTTGACTCAGCAGCCTCACTTTTCGGTCTATACGCAAGGGACTTGAAAGCAGTGATTCATACAGATACATGAATGTCCATGTTCACTGCAGCACTATTCACAATAGTTGAAAGGTGGTAACAAACAACATGTCCAGCAACAGGTGAATGGATAAAGTATGGCACATATATGCAATAGAATATTATTCAGCCATAAAGATAAATGAAGTCCTGATATATATAACAACATTGATTAACCAGGAAAAAAATTATGCTGAGTGAAATAAGTCACACGTAAAAGAACAAATATGGTATGATTTCACTAATATGAAATACAAAAAATAGGCAGATGTACAGAAATCAAAATTTAACTGTGGTTACTGGGGTGGGAAGTAAAGGAAAAGAGGGAGATCTTTGTAGAGCTAGCATTAAGTTTATATTTAAATTATGAGGAAAAATATATAACTGAATATGCTGTTGTTGTTGTTATGTGCCTTCGAGTTTTTCTGACTCATAGAGACCTTATGTACAACAGAATTAAACACTGCCCAGTCCTGTGCCAGCCTCACCATCCCTACTATTCCTGAGCCCATTGCTGCAGCCACCTTGTCAGACCATCTTGTTGAGGGCCTTTCCCACTTTCATTCACCCTACAAGCATGACATCCTTCTCCAGAGAATGGTCCCTTCTGACAACATGACCTAAGTAAGGTGAGAGGAAGTCTGGTCATTCTCGCTTCCAAGGAGAATTCTGGCTGAACTTCTTCCAGGACAGATTTGTCAGTTCTTTTAGCACTCCATAGTACTTTTGGTATTCTTCTTCAACATCACAACTCAAAAGCATCAACTCTTATTCGGTCTTTCTTATTCACTGTCCAGCTCTTACATACATATGAGGCAAATGAAAATACCATGTCTTGGGTTAAGTGCATCTTAGTATTCAAGGAGATATCTTTTTTCTTCAGCCCTAGAAAGAGGTCTTTTGCAAAAGACTTGCCTAGCACAATATGTCTTATGATGTCTTGACTGCTGCTTCCATTGGTGTTGATTGTGCAGTTGTTGCTAGGTGCCATCGAGTCATTTCCAACTTATAGCGACCATGCACAGCAGAACGAAACACCAACTGATCCCACGCCAGCTCCATGATCCTTGCTATACTTGAGCCCATTGTCGCAGCCACCGTGTCAATCCATCGCGTTGAAGGGCTTCTCTTCTTTCATCGACCTTACCAAGCATGACGTCCTTCTCCATGGAATGGTCCCCTCTGACAACATGACAAAAGTAGGTGAGATGAAGTCTGGCCATCCTCCCTTCCAAGGAGCATCTTGGCTGCACTTCCTCCAGAACAGATCTGTTAGTTCTTTTTGCAGTCCATGGTACCTTCAGCATTCTTCGCCAGCACAACTCAAAAGCATCAACTCTTCTTTGGTCTTCCTTATTCATTGTCCAGCTCTCACATGCATACAAGGCGATTGAAAATATC
>NW_006922333.1:794913-796750 GCF_000298275.1 Orycteropus afer afer
TTCTGATTATTAATGCATGTTTGCTGCTGTTTCTCCTCAATTGGAGTGGTGCCACATCAGCAAATGGAGGTCTCGAAAGCTTTACCTTATCCATATGAGTAAGGCTGATTTTACTCTGATAATGCAGCTCTTGCCCATTCCTACTTTGAGAGCTTTCTAAGCTAAGTGACTCATCTTCCTCCTCTATATTGGACAATGTTTCTGGACTATTCAAAAAGTTGTGCAGTATGGTATCAGACAGTGTTTCTCTGCTATTCATAAGGTTTCCCTGGCCAATTATTTGAGAAGTGAATAGCCTCCTCCTTCTTCCTAGTCTGTCTCAGTCTGGAAGCTGGGCTGATACCTGTACACCATGAGCACCCCACTGGTTTGAAACACTAGTGGCAAAGCCTCAAGGCTCACAGCAACACGTCACCACAGTAGGATAAACTGACAGACAAATTTGTCTCCCTTAGCTGTTGGACCCCTCTAACCACTGTTACCTGGATCCCTGAAGCCGACTCCTCGATCTGATTCCAGTCCACTTTGCCTTTTCTGTCCTCTCCCTGCTTTTCCACCTGGCTGCTTGTGGGGCGTGGCCTGAGTTCCTTCTCCTCACCGGGGTCCCTGCGGCTGGCTTCTTGATCTATTCCAGTTCCTTTGCCTTTTACAGTCACTTTAAATATCCAAGTAATATGGCATCTTTAACAATTTAGATCTTTTCTTCATCTATCACAATGCTGCTTATTGGCCCAGATGTGAGGATTTTGGTTTTCTTTATACTGAAGTGCATTTCATACTGCAGACTGTATCTTAAATCTTCATCAGTAAGTGGTCCAAGTCATCCTCACTTTCAGTAAGAAAAGTTGTGTCCTCTGCACATTGAAGGTTGTTATTGAGTCTTCTTCCAATCCTCATGCCTTGTTCTTTTTCATATAGTACAGCCTCTCAGATTATTTGCTCAGCATACAGATTGAATAAGTATGGTGAAAAGATACAACCCTGACACACTATCTTCCTGATTTTAAACCATGCAGTACACCCTTGCTCTGTTTGAATGAGTCTCCCATTCTATTTACAGGTTCTTCATGAGTACAATTAAGTGTTCTGGAATTTCCATTCTTCTCAAAGTTATCCACAATTGGTAATGGTCCACAAAATCAAATGCCTTTGCGTAGTCAATAAAACACAAGTAAACATCTTTCTGGTATCCTTTGCTTTCAGGCAAGATCCATCGATCCATCTGACATCAGCTATGATATCCCTCACTCCAAGTCCCCTTTTGAATCCAGCTTGCATTTCTGGAAGTTCTCTGGCAATATACTGCTATAACCTTTTTTGAATTTTCTTCAGTAAGATTTTACTTGTGGGTGATATTAATGATATTGTTGGATAATTCTGTGGTATCACATTTCTTTGGAATGGATACAAATATTGATCTCTTCCAGTCAGTTGGCCAGATAGCTGTCTTCCAAATCTCTTGGCATAACCGAGTGAGTGCCTCCAGAGCAGTATCTGTTTGTTGAAACATCTCAGTGGGTATTCCGTCACTTCCTGGAGCCTTGTTCTTTGCCACTTCCTTCAGTGCAACTTCAACTTCTTCCTTCAATTCCATTGGTTCTTGATCATATGCCACTTCCTGAAATGGATTAACATCAATCAGTTCTTTTTGGTATAGTGACTCTGTATTGCATCCATCTTCTTTTGATGTTTCCTGCATCATTCAATATTTTTCCCATAGAATCTTTCAATATTGTAATTTGAGGCTTATAGCAGTTCACATAAACTTTGTCTCATGTCATTGACCACAGTTTACCACAATGCAGCAGCTACCCTCGCACTTCCTCCCCATAGTTAC
>NW_006922333.1:799341-799875 GCF_000298275.1 Orycteropus afer afer
ATCAGTGGAGGACAGGACAGGGCACCCAGGCTCCATCTGAGCACGCAGACTGTGATGGAGTTCCTGTGGGCCCAAAGGTACATGAGAGTAGGGGATGGCTGCACTTCCATTCACCAAGTGGGTGTGGGGTAGGAGAGTAATAAGAGGATTGTCGTGCCTTGTCAGTCTTGCAGGTCCTGAGTGTCCCTGGGGTTACTGGAAAGTAGAACGTGTCCTTAAGCCCCAGGAATCTGTGAGAGCACTGTCTCTTTAAGTATCCAAAATAGTCAAGCCATTTTTTAAACCTTCAAAATGGTGGCACCTTCCAGATTGGCAAAAGTCCACAGTTCAGTCCACCTTTCTCTTCACCTTCTCCATTTGTTCCCCAGACACCGTGCCCAGTCCTCCGTGCAGTCCCTGGCTAGCAGGGTGATTTTTAAGTTAATTCTTAGGTCCTACTACCACTCAGGAATCTACAAGCTCTCTATGCCATCCGGATCACTCAGGATCGCTGCCAGACCACAGCTCTGTCTGTCTCCTTTTTTGGTATTTTCA
>NW_006922333.1:801019-804374 GCF_000298275.1 Orycteropus afer afer
TGTGTTAATTGGTTTCCCTTTTCTTTGTTGAAGAGGGTCTGTGCAGTCTTTCTGCCTAGTCCGCCATCTTGCCGGATCTCCTCTTGAGGCTTAATTTTTTTCCTCAGTTCTTTCAGCTTAAGAAATGCTGAGTGTGTTCTTCACTTTCTTTTTTCTAACTCCAGGTCTTTGCACATTTTATTGTAATAATTGCCTTTGGCTTCTCAAGGTGCTCTTTGAAATCTTCTGTTCAGCTATTTCATCCTGTCGATTCTTCCATCCACTTCAGTTACCCTCCATTCAAGGGCAAATTTCAGAGTCTCTTCTGACATCCATTTTGGTCTTTTATTCCTTTCCTGTCTTTTTAATGCCTTTTGCTTTCTTCCTGGTTGACTCTTTTGGTGTCATCCCGTAATTCCTCTTGTTTTTGGTCATTGGTGTTCAGTGCATCAAATCAATTCTTTGGATGGTTTCTAAATTCAGTAGGGATATAATCAAGGTCATATTTTGGCTCTTGTGAACTTCTTTTATTTGTTTTCAGCTTCAACTTGAACCTGCATATGAGCAGTTGATGGTCTGTTCCACTGTCAGCTCCTGGCCCTGTTTTGGCTGAAGATATTGAGCTTCTCTGTTATCTCTTGCCACAAATGTAGTCAGTCTCATTCCTGTGTACTCTGTCTGGTGCAGTCCAAGTGTATAGCTACTGTTTGTTGTTGAAAAAAGGTATTTGCAATGAATAAATTGTTGGTCGTGCAAAATTCTTTCATGCAATCTCCAGCGTCATTTCTATCAACAAGGTCATATTTTCCAAATACCAGTGATTCTTCTTTGTTTCCAACTTTATATTTCAATAATTAACACATCTTGATTGCATGTTCAGTCAATTTCAGACTGAAGAACTTTATAAAAATCTTAAATTTCTTCACCTTTGGCTTTGGTGGTTGGTGTATAAATTTGAATAATAGTCGTACTAACTTGTCTTCCTTGTAGGCATATGGATATTATCTTATCACTGACAGCATTGTACTTCAGGACAGATCTTGATACATTCTCTGTGGTGATGAATGCCATGCCATTCCACTTCAAATTGTCATTCCCAGCAGAGTAGATCACATGGTTGTCTTATTCAAAGTGGTCAAAAACAGTCCATTTCAGCTCAGTAATGCCTAGGATATCAATCTTTATAAGTTCCATTTCATTTTTGACAACTTCCAATTATCCTAGGTTCATACTTTGTACATTCTGTGTTCTAATTATTACTTTTTTTCTTTTTTTTAATGCATTTCATTTAAATATAATTTATGTACAGTGAAATACACAAAACTAGAGTGACATGGGTCAATGCATTTTTTTTCTTCATTGTTCCCTCCCCTCACCTCCCACCCCTGGCAACCAACAAAGAAACTTTCCCTCCATATATAAGGCTTTCCTCGACCCTCCACAATGAACTCATACTATCTTTGTTCTTCTGTGATTGACTTATTTCACTCAGCATAATGTCCTCCAGGTTCATCCATATTATGTGGTATTTTGCAGAGTCTATTATTCTTCAGTGCTGCATAGCATTCCATTATGTGTATGTACCATAGTTTGGTCATTCACTCTTCTGCTGAGGGGCATGTAGGTTGTTTCCATTTTGTTGCTATTGTAAATATATGTTTCAATTATTAATGAATGCTTGCAGATGTTTCTTCTTACCTGGGGATGTACCACATCAGCAAATGGGGGTCCCAAAAGCTTTACTCTATCCGCATCATTAAGGTGGGCTCTACTCTGAAGAGGCAGCTCTTCTCCAGTGGTATTGTGAGTGCTTTCCAACCTGAGGGGCTCATCTTCCAGCATTATATCTCACAATGTTTCAGGGTTATTCATAAACTTTTCCAGTAATATATCAGACAGTGTTTCACTTCTATTCATAAGGTTTTCACTGGCCAGTTCTTTGAGAAGTGCACTGCCTCTTCCTTCTTCCAAGTCTGTCTTATTCTGGAAGCTCTGATGAAACCTTTCCACCATGAGTAACCCTGCTGGCATTTGCAACACCAGTAACATATCCTCCAGCCTCACAGCAACACTCAACCCACCACAGTACGTCAAACTGACAGACCAATTTGTCTTCCCTAGCAGTTCTAAACTGCTCTGCTCATTTCCTGGTCTCACCTGTCCTGCTCCCTTGCCCAGAATACCCCCAGGGCAAGAACCCACCTTCCTTGGTTTCTGGGCTTGGCTTGCTGTGGCCTGAGCCTGGGGCAGATCCATGCACACAAAACAACTGAATATACTAAAAGCCATTAAATTGTACACATAAATAAGTGAATTTTATGTGAATTATATCTCAATAAGGATGCTAAAAAATACATCTATGAAATTCACCATTGTTTTAGTTTCCTACGACTGCAGCCAATTGCAATGAATTTAGTGGCTTACAAAGCAAAACTATATTTGTCTGTTAGGTGTCATTGAGTTGGTTTCAACTCATAGCTACCCACGTACAACTGAACAAAACACTTCCTTGTCCCACACCATCTTCATGTTCATTGCTAACATGAGCTCATCATTGCAGCTACTGTGTCAGTTCATCTCTTTGAGGGTCTTCCCTTTTTGTGCTGACCATCTATTTTACCAAGCATGACATCCTTCTCCAAGAACAAGTTCCTTCTGATAACATGAACAAAGTATGAGAGATGAAGCCTGGCCATTTTCACTTCTAAGGAACATGTCAACACTGCAATTCAAATGCATCCATTGTTCTTTGGTCTTTATTATTCATCCATTATCCAGTTTTCACCTACATATGAGGTTATTGAAAATACTATGGCTTTGTTCAAGAGCACCTTAGTTTTTAAAGTGATACCTTTTCTCTTTAACACTTTAAAGAGGTCTTTTGCAGCAGATTTGGCCAATGTAACGTCCTATTTTGAATTCGTGACTGCTGCTTCCATGTACATCTTGGATTCAAGTAAAATGAAATCGTCAACAACCTCCATCTTTTCACCATTTATCATGATGCTTATTTGTCCAGTTATGAAGATTTTTGTTTCCTTTATGTTGAGATGTAATCTATACTGAAGACTGTACTCTTTGACCTTCATCAGTAAGTACTTCAAGTCTTCAATTTCAGCAAGCAAGGTTGTGTCATCTGCATATCTCAGGTTGTTAATGAGACTTCCTCCAATACCAATGCCACATTCTTCTTCATATAGCCTTGCTTCTAGGATTATTTGCTTAGAATACAGATTGAATAGCTATGGTGAAAAGATACAACACTGATGTACACCTTTTCTGATTTTAAACCATTCAGTATCCTCTTCTTCTGTTCAAAGGACTGCCTGTTGGTCTGTGTACAGGTTCCTCATGAGCACAATTAAGTGTTCTGGAA
>NW_006922333.1:804474-805956 GCF_000298275.1 Orycteropus afer afer
AAAAAGCAGGTAAACATATTTCTGGTATCCTCTAATGCACAAGTCCAAAATCAGTCACACTAGGCTAATGTCAAGGTGCAAATAGAACTGGGTCCTTCTCCAGGCTCAAAGGGAGAATCCATTCACTAGCTTTTTTCAGCTTTTACTGGAGGCTTGCATCCATTAGCTCATGACACTTTCCCTGCATCATTCCAATGTCTTGATTTCATTGTCACATCTCCTATTATTTACTCTGATGCTCTGTCTTCCCTCTTATATGGACTCTTGTGATTATATTGTATTAACAAAAATAATCTAGGGTAATCCTTCCATTTGAAGATACTTAATCATTAACTGTGAACGTATTTTTAACAAGTAATGTAGCATACTCACAGGGTTCAGGGATTAGAATGTGGACATATTTTGGGAGGGGTAATTATTAAATATACCACACCCCTATTACTTTTATAATAAGACAAAAACCACATGAACATATCAACTCAAGAAGAAAAAAAAATAAATTAAATCATCTATTGATAATAATAACTCTCAGAAAACTTAGAACAGATTAGCAATTCGAATCCTAATTAAGGGCATCAACAACAAAATAAAAGTACAGCTAACATCATATATAATGGCAAAAGACTGCATGTTTCCCCATAAAATACAGAAAAAAAATGCAAGGACTTCTACTTATAGTATTCCTAGTCAATATCATAATGTATGTCCTAGTCAGTACAGTAAAGAAAGATAAGAAAATAAACAGGATCTACATATAAAATTAGGAAATAAAACTACTTATTCACAGAAAAAGAAATGATACTTTACATAGAAAATGCAAATAAATTTATTTTTTAAAACACTTCCGTGGAACAGGTTAGTTTAGCAAGGTTATAGGGCACAAGGTCAATATATAAAAATAATCAATAATACTTTTATGTAATACCAATGAACATCTGATAAGAGAAAATTCAAAAAATGAAATTTGCAATAGTTTAAAAAATATGGTATTTAGATTTAACTTTAATAAAATGTGCACTGAAAGCAACACTGATGAAAGAAATCAAAGATGACCTCATGAATGCAAAGATACTTTGTTAATAAATTGAAACACTCAATGCAGTAAGATGATAAATCTCTCTAAATTCATATACAGATGTAATACTTTTCCAAAAAAAAAAAAAAAACATTATTTTTTTATAGGTATATACAAACCAATGCTTCAATTCATAAGGAAATGCAAAGGAAATAGTATAATCAAATGTTTTTGAAAAAGAATTAAGATGGAAGAACCACACTACATGATTTAAGTTTTTCTATAAAACTACACAAATCAATGCAATGGGACAAATACATAGGTCAATGGAATAAAATATTGACTAAAAACAATTCAATTTGCATATATCCAATTGCATTTTTACAAAGGGGCAAAGGAAGTGCAATAGGGAAAACAATAATCATTTCAAGAGATTATGTTGAAGCAATAGTACATCCTCATGCAAA
>NW_006922333.1:806947-809603 GCF_000298275.1 Orycteropus afer afer
ACCTTCCTTCCGAGGAGTGGCTGGTGGGTTTGAACCGCCAGCCTTCTGGTGAGCAGTCAAGTGCCTTAGGCACTATGCTACCAGAGCTCCTTCCTATAAAGACTATAGCTAAGAAAATTATATGCGGTAATTCTATTCTTTAATATTGGATGAATGGGAAGTAACTCGAGGGCACCTAACATCAACCAGTATTGGGGGGAAAAAAGGGTGGTCCCATGTTTACCAGACAAGGCTGAAAAGGTAGCCAAGATTTCAACTCATATCCAGCTGTAGGATCAGTTGAGATGTTTCAACAAATGAATGCAACACTGGAACTCACCTGTCCACGCCAAAAAATTGGAAGACAGCTACCTGCCCAACTGACAGGTTATCCAAAAGAATGTGCAAATTATCAAACAATGTCATTAATATCATGACACAAGTAAAATTTTGCTGAAGTAGAATTTTGTACCAGTACTTCAACAGGGAAAGCCAACAATTCAAGACACATTCAGAAGAGGCCATGAAATGAGGGATACCATTGCTAATGACAGGTGGACCATAGCTGAAAGCAAAGATTGTGAGAAAGAAGTTTGCCCCTGTTTTATTGACTAGGGAAAGGCATTTGATTGTGTGGAAGATAACAAATTACAGATAACATTGTAAAGAATGGGAATTCCAGCACACTTGACTGTGCTCATGAGTAACCTGTATGTAGACCAAGAACAGAACAAGGGGATACTTCATGATTTGAAATCAGGAATAGTGTGTGTCAGAGTTGTATCGTATCATCTTATTTATTCAATTTGTATGTTGAGGAAAGAATCTGAGAAGCTGGACTATATGAAGAAAAACATGGGATCAAGATTGGAGGAAGGCTTATTAACCTGCAAAATGCAGATAACACAACCTTGCTTGCTGAAAGTGAAATGACTTGAACCATTTTCTGATAAAGGTAAAAAACTGCAGCCTTCAATATGGATTACATCTTAACATAAAGAAAAGAAAAATACTTACAATTAGACCAATAAGCAATATCACAATAAATGGAGGAAAGTTTGAAGTTGTCAAAGATTTAATTTCACTTGGGTCCACAATAAACCCCCAGGGATGCAGTAATCAAGAAATAAAAAGAAAGTCTTTTTGTACTGGGCAATTCTGTTGCAAAAGACCTCCTTGAAGTGTTAAAGAGCAAAAATGTCACTTTGAAGACTAATATGTGCCTAACCCAAGCAATGTTATTTTCAATTACCTCATATATATGTGAAAGCTGGGTAATGAATAAAGAAAACAGAAGAAGAATTGATGCCTAGCATTGTGGTATTGGCAAAAATTATTGAATATATCATGGACTTCCAGAAGAATAAAGATAACAGTCTTAGAAGAAGTAAATCCAGAATGCTCCTTAGAAGAGAGGATAGTGAGATTTTTGTCTTTTGTAATTTTCTCGTGTTATCAGGAGTGACCTGTCCCTGGAGGACATGACACTTGACAGAGTAGAGGGTCAGGGGAAAAGATTCTCAACAAGATGGATTGACACAGTGGCTTCAACAATAGGCTCAAACATAGCAATGATTGTGAGCATGGTGCAGGATCAAGCAATGTTTCATTCTGTTGTACATAAGGTTGCTATGAGACAGAACTAACTCAATATGACCTAAAAAAAAAATAGTATAGCACAAAGAAGGAGAGAAATTGCTGTACTCAATGTGTGTATTATTATACAGCTATAGTAATGAAGATTATGTAGTATTGGTGGAGGCACAAATATATCAATCAATTGAACAGAATATACAACCTAGGAGTAGCCCAAACAAGTACAGTCCATTTATTTATTTATTTATTTACAAAGATATAAAAGTAATTCAATGGAGGAAGAATATTCCCTTTGATGTTCAAACTATAGGATATCCATACCTAAACTTATGCCTTGCACCTTATACAAAAGTTAACTAATAGATTTAAATGTGAAACATAATAATTATACAGGAAACACAGAAGAACATCTTCAGTATCTGGGGCTCAGTAAAGATTTCATAGGCATATTATCAAAAGCAAATTCCATAAAAAAAAAAAAGAAAATAAATATATTGGACTTCATAAAAATTAAAATCTTTAGCTTTGTGAAAGACTTGGAGAATTAATTTGTAAATCATATATCTTACAAAGAACTCATCTGGAATATATAAGGGAATGTCAAAATTCAAGCATCAAAAATCAAACTCTTCAATTAGTAATCAGGCAAAGAAAGTAAAGACATTTCCCTGAAGAGGTTATAGGGATTGAAAATAAAAACAAAGAGCTATTCGACATTTATAGCCCTTGGACAAGTGCAAATTAACATCACATAGAGAAATTTCCTATTACAGCAGATAAAATAAAACAGAAACAATACTAAATATTTGCAAGGATGTGGAGAAATTGAATCTCTTATTTATACAGTGTTGGTAGGAAAGTAAAATATTACAGCCACTCTATAAAATAGTTACCAGTTTTGGACTTCCAGTAAGATGGAGGAATAGGCAGAAAAGTGACATAGACCCTCTTCAACAAAGAAAAGAAAAACCAATTGACAGAGATACAGACGATAATCCTGGAGCCCTGAGCTTTGAAAGGAACTATACAGAAGTGGAAGCTCTGGTAGCATAGTGGCTAAGACACTTGCCTGCTAACCAGA
>NW_006922333.1:811979-812696 GCF_000298275.1 Orycteropus afer afer
ATCAATGGAAGACAGAATTAGGGAGATTGAAGGCAAATACCTGAACACTTCTTTGGAAAGGGATCAATCAGAAAAAAAGATCAAAACAAAATGAAAAAGCCTAAGGTTCATGTGGTATACCAACAAAAGGAATAACCTATGTGTAATCAGAATTTCAGAAGAGGAAGAGTCAAAAAAACCACAGAGAAAATTGTCAAAGATTTGTTGGAAAAGAATTTTCCTTGTATGATGAAAAATGACAATATATCCATTCAGGAAGTCCAACGAACCCCAAACAGGATAGACCCCAAAAGAAAATCACCAAGACATATATCATCATCAAACTTACTAAAACCAAAGACAAAGAAAGAATCATGAGAGCAGCACAGGAAAAATGAGCAGTTACCTACAAGGGGCAACCAATAAGAGTAAACTTGGATTTCTTGTCAGAAACCTTGGAGGCAAGAAGACAATGGGATGGTATATATAAAACACCGAAAGAGCAAAATTTCCAACCAAGAATTATGTACCCAGCAAAATTTTCCCTCAAATATGATGATGAAATTAGGACATTTCCAGATAGGCAGAAATTAAAGGAATTTGTTAAAACCAGACCAACCTTACAAGAGATGCTAAAAGGATCCCTTTGGACAGAGAAGCAACAACAGCCAACAGCAGTCAACCATTAACACACATGATGATATAACCCAGAAACCAACCCAGCTATGGAAGTATTCA
>NW_006922333.1:815746-817279 GCF_000298275.1 Orycteropus afer afer
ATCTGAAAAATATTATAGATCTACATACTGTTTTAACAAATAATATGAAACCCTATATACCTTTTGTCCAATACCCCACAAATGAAGCATGTTGAAAAAACATAAGACCAAAGAGTACTTGCAAAGTAGAAGTGTGAGGAGCTCCATAGAATCTCTAATGAAACAAACAAAAAATTATTTTAAAAGCCAACACTTAAAATCTTTAGAAATTATACTGGTGGTATGCAGCAAATGAGGAAACAGTGATTCACTATAATCTATTAAATCTTGGTAAGAATATTGAGAGTCTCTGGCACTTCAGCCATGATATATGTTCTCCAAACTACCTCCATCACAGCTCAGTGTAACAGAAGTCTCACTACAGATGGGTATGGCAAGAAACAGGATTCTTTCTCCTCCAGTTCCAGGTCAAGGACAATAATACCTTTCCAGGACTGAGAGGTTACCAGCATGTCCCATATTCCAAACTAAGTGTTCCAAAGGCTAAATTACATGTGAATTTGAGAGAAGCCAAGAACACTAAGACTCTGATTACTCTCATTCAAGCTTACATGTAAGGCAGAAATTCCATGTCAGAAGAGGCAATTTGAGAAGACCAGAGACTACTTCTTCTCACCAGTGTCTTTCTTACAAAGCAGAGTGCCACTGAAATATGTGTGTGGCCATCCTGTCCAAAGCTACAGAGTCATGGTGTCTAGATTTTGCACAGGGTAGGCAGCATGACAGAGAACATATTGTCCCTAATATCTCCCCAAAGAAACGGACTTTACTGGAACAGAGTATGAGAAAGTTCAAGCCTAATAGTGGTCTTAAAAACAGTCAATATTTTAGTAGAAAACAAGCTGAAATTTATTAAGAGCTACAATTGAAACCATAGGCCATCCTGTTTACTTTGGAGAGCTAGGGAAAGCAACAGCTAAGAGGACCTCCTTCTGTCAGAACAAATCTCAAAAACTAGTTAAAGAAACTACCACTGCAAAAACAATGCAATGCAACACTCTGCCATGGAGTCAGATCTGACTTATAGCTACCCCTCCTTGGGTTTCTGAGACAATATCTCTATGGAAGTAGATTTCCCAACCTTCCCTCTGAAGAGTGGCTGGTGTATTTGAACCACCAGGCTTCTGGTTAGCAGTCATTACACCACCAGAGCAAAGGTGCTCAGATTTAATAGGATCAGAGAAATTAATGGTCCAGTGAATTGATGAAAACTATAGTGCAATCAGACAGCAATTAGTAGAGTCTAACACCTATGTGTGATACTAACAGATACATACAGCTTAAAAGAGAGATCAAGCAAAGAGAAACTCAAAGATAGACATACTAAAATACTAACATCCCTAACATCTCATAGTGATTGTGCATATATATGCATGGTTGTACCCACTCTGAGGAGTGACATCAGAAGCTTCAAAATCACAAATATAGTCTCACCAAGTCAATAAACTAACAAGCAGCCAAAATAATCCCAGGGATGGTAAGTATCCAGAGTTACTGCACTGTTGTTGTTGTTATGTGTTGTTAAGTAGGACA
>NW_006922333.1:828054-834162 GCF_000298275.1 Orycteropus afer afer
ATGACATGAGACAAAGTATATGTGAACTGCTGTATGAAAAGTGAATTTTCTCTGTAAATCTTCACCCAAATCCTAATAAAAAAAAAAATGTCAAATAGCATAAATTCAAACTGCTCACATGCATATTATAATCAAAATGTTGCAAATCAATGGTAAAGAGAAAATCATTAAAGCAGCGAGAAAAGAAGTCTCATCTTATAAAAGTCACCTCAATAAGTATAACAGGTGACTTTTCCTCAGAAAGAGTAGACATCAGAAACTATGGAATGGTGTATTCAAAGTGCTTCTGGGGTGGGGGAAATTGTTTGTCTTTGCAATAGAGATACATAAAATATAACCAGTAGACACTCCTGATCAAGTACTTACCATATCCAAGTTATTAGTGATCATGTGTATGATACCTTAGAACAATTTTTCAAAATGACAAATATAATATCAACTGATTACTTCTAATTTTGCTGTAAAAACAGGAAGAAAAAGAAAAGCTCAGGGCTTCAAATTCTGAGCTATGTTAAAATTAAATAACATGGCTAAATATTTAATATATTTACATATATTGTATATGTATATATAGTTATATAGAAATGAAAAGAACATTACATAATATATTGAGATGACTAAAAATGAAAACACCACACACACACACACACACACACAAATGCAGTTACAGGGCGCTTAGAGGGAAAATTTTGTGCTATTAACACATATACTTAAAAAGAGGAATGATTTCAAATCAATAACCTATCATCCACCTTAAGACACTGAAAGAGTAGAAAAATTGATTAAATCTAAAGCTAGCACTAAGAAGGAAATAATAACAATTGGAGCAAAAAATAACAAAATAGAAAACAATAGAGATTATCAACTAAACTAAAAGTGCAGATCAACAAAGTTGGTAAATATTTTGTTAGACTGATCAAGAAAGTAAAAATACCCCAATTAGTAAAACCAAGAAAGAAAATACACAATTTGGAAATATAAAGGGTTAGAAGAGAATATTGGAAACAGTTGTGTGCAAACAAATGCAAAAACTTAAATGAAATAGATAAACTCTTGAAAAACTACCCACTAGAAAAATTCTAACTACCAACACTGACTAGAAAACAAATGTTGTTAGGTGCCATCGCGTTGTCTCTGACTCATAGCGACTTTGTGTACAACAGAATGAAACAATGCACAGTCTTATGCCAGCTTCATGATTGTTGGCATACCTGAGCCCATTTTTGCAGCCACTGTGTCAATCCACCTTGTTGAGGGCCTTCCCCTTTTTCGTTGACCCTCCACTTTACCAAGCATGATATCCTTCTCCAGAGAATGGTCTCTCCTGACAACTTGACCAAAGTAGGTGAGACCAAGTCTGGGCATTCTCTCTTCCAAGAAGCATTCTGGCCGCACTACTTCCAGGACAGATATGTTAGGTCTTTTAGCAAGCCATGATACTTTCAGTATTCCTTGCCAACACCACAACTCAAAAGCATCTCTTCATCATTCTTCCTTATTATCCAGCTCTCACATGCATATAAGGCAATTGAAAATACCATGGCTTGGGTTTGGCACATGTCAGTCTTCAAGGAGACATCTTTGCTTTTCAGCACTTGAAAGAGATCTTTTGCAGCAGATTTGCCCAGTGCTATATGTCGTCTGATGTCTTTAATGCTGCTTCCATTGGTGTTGATTGTAGAACCATGTAATATGAAGTCTTTGACAACTTTAAACTTTTCTGCATTTATCATGATGCTGCTCATTGTTCCAGTTGTGAGGATTTTTGTTTTCTTTATATTGAGATGTAATCCATACTGCAGACTGTATTCTTCAATCTTCATTAGTAAGTGGTTCAAGTCATCCTCACTTTCAGCCATCAAAGTTGTGTCATCTGTGTATCACAGGTTGTTAATGAGCCTTCTTTCAATCCTGATGCCACATTCTACTTCATGTAGTCCAGCTTCCCGGATTATTTGCTCAGCATACAGACTGAATAAGTATGGTGAAAGGATACAACCCTGGTGCACTCCCTTCTTGATTTTATATCCCCTTGTTCTGTTTGAAAAATAGCCTCCTGGTCTATGTACATGTTCCTTATGAGTACAATTAAATGTTTTGGAATTCCCATTTTTCCCAATATTATCCATGATTTGTTATGGTCCACACAATCAAATGATTTTGTATAGTCAATAAAACACAAACATTTTTCTGGTATTCTTTGCTTTCAGTCAAGATCCATCTGACATCAGCAATGATATTTCCAATTTCACATCCTCTTCTGAGTCTAGCTTGCATTTCTAGAAAGTTTTCTGTCAATATATTGCTGCAACAGTTTTTTTAATTATCTTCAGTAAGATTTTACTTGCATGTGATATTAATGATATTGTTCAATAATTTCCACATTCTGTGGGATCATGTTTCTTTGCAATAGGTACAAACCTGGATCTCTTCCAGTCATTGGCCCGGTTGTTGTCTTCTAAATTCTCTTGGCATAGCCGAATGAGTGCCTCCAGTGCAACATTTGTTGAAACATCTCAATGGGTATACCATCAATTCCTGGAGCATTGTTTTTCACCAATTCCTTCAGTGCAACTTCAACGTCTTCCATCAATTCCATTGGTTCTTGATCATATGTCACCTCCTGAAATGGATGAACATCAACCAGTTCTTTTTGGTATAGTGATTCTGTGTAATTCATCCATCTTCTTTTGATTTTTCCTGCATCTTTCAATATATTGCCTATAGAAACTTTCAATATTGCAACTCAAGAATTAAGTTTCCTTTTCAGTTCTTTCAGCTCGAAAAATGTTGAGTGTGTTCTTCCATTTTGGTTTTCTAACTCTGGATCTTTGTGTATTTCATTATAATAATTGACTTTGTCTTCTTGAGCTGCTCTTTGAAATCTTCTGCTCAGTTCTTTTATTTTTGTCATTTCTTCCATTTGCTTTAGCTACACTCTGTTCAAGGGCAAGTTTCCAAGTCTCTCCTGACATCCATTTTGGTCTTTTCTTCCTTTCCTGTCTTTGAAATGACATTTTGCTTTCTTCATGGATGATGATCTTGATGTCATCCCACAATTCCTCTGGTTTTTGGTCATTTGTATTCAATGAATCAAATATATTCTTTAGATGGTCTCTAAGTTCAGAAGGGATGAAATAAAGGTCATATTTTGGCTCTCATGGACTTCTTTTAATTGTCTTAAGCTTCAACTTGAACTTGCATACGAGCAGTTGATGGTCTCTTCTACAATCAGCTCCTGATCTTGCTTTGGCTGAAAATATCGAGCTCCTCCATGGCCTCTTGCCACAGATGTAGCCAATCTGATTCCTGTGTACACCATCTGGTAAAGTCCATGTGCATAGCCACCACTTGTATTATTGAAAAAAGATATTTGCAATGAATAATTAATTGGCCTTGCAAAATTCTATCACATTATCTCCAGCGTTATTTCTATCACTAAAGCCATATTTTCCAACTACCAGTGATTCTTCTTTGTTTCCAACTTTTGCATTCCAATCACCATTGATAATTAACACATCTTGATTGCATTTTTGGTCAATTTCAGACTGTAGAAGTTGGTAAAAATCTTCAATTTCCTCATCTTTGGCTTTGGTGGTTAGTAAATAAATTTGAATAATAGTGGTCTTCACTGGTCTTCCTTGAAGACATATGAGTATTATTCTGTCACTGGTTCTACAGTCAACACCAATGGAAGCAGTAGTCAAGACATGAGATGACATTATTGCATTGGGCAAATCTGCTTCAAAAGGCTTCTTTAAAGTTCTAAAGAGCAAAGATGTCTCCTTGATGATTAAGGTGTGCCTAACCCAAGCCATGGTCATTTCAATCACCTGATATGCATGTGAGAGCTGGACAATGAATAATGAAGACCAAAGAGGAGTTGATGCTTTTGAGTTGTGGTGTTGGAGAATAATACCTAAAGTACCATGAAGAACTAACAAATCTGTCCTGGTAGAAGTGCAGCCGCAAGGCTCCTTGGAACTGAGAATGGCCAGACTTCATCTCACCTGCTTTGGTCATGTTGTCAAAAGAGACCATTCCCTGGAGAAGGATATCATGCTTGATAAAGTGGAAGGTCAACGAAAAAGGGAAGGCCCTCAACAAGTTGGATTGACACAGTGGCTGCAATTGATGGGCAAGGATCATGAGGCTTGCATAGGACTGGGCAGTGTTTTATTCTGTTGTACATAAGGTTGTTATGAGTCAGAGATGACTTGACAGTACCTAACAATAATAATCTCATCATGGGTAATTAGTACCTCCAGCTGTCAAGCCACTCAAAATCACAGCCCAGCCAAGTTGAAACACAACCTTCCATCCCTTGTCAATTTGTCACCTGGACATGTCTCTTTCATTGGGTGGCCTGATTCTTCTAGTCCTTCAGAGTGGTGACCTCACCCCCTTGGCCTGGTAGGCTTTTTCTTCTCCTCTTCAGGTATGGTAGCCCCACCTCTTCACTTTCAGTCAGCAGATATGGCCTCATCTCACTGGAAGTCATGTATGGCAGTCTCACACTGGATTATCAAGTTGGTGAAGATCTGATTCTGAGTCCTAGGAAGCTGTGGCAGTTCTACCCTTTGAAACCCCAGAGGTCATGATAGTATCCTTTGAAACTGAGGCGTCTCTGCTTCCTGTTCCCTTTGTTACTGGAAGAGGCCAGCTTAGTCTCTGCCCTGTTCTAGCAAGTATTAAAAAACTCTTCAGCTCTACCAATCAGTGCCCACTCCAACAGGAAGCTTCCTGCCCAAAGAAACAGCTTTCTTGTGCCATTGGTCAGCAACCCCTTGCTCTGTTTCCTGCCAGTCTCTCAGATCTGCGGCTACAGTCTCTCTGCCAGTCTCTCTGTCAATCTCTTTGTCATGTTTTTAGCACAGGGATCTCTGGTCCAAAGACATGTTCCACTTCTGCTTCCACATTTTAGGTATCTGTTAGAGCAACAATCCGTATTCCCAGTACAAAATTCTGTCTTAGTTCCCTAGTGCTACTATAACAGAAATACCATAAGCGGATGGTTTCAATAAACAAATAAGTTCTCTTACAGTTTAGGATGTTGAAGTCCAAATTCTGGTAGACAACTAGGCTAGAAGTCTGAGTTCAGTATGACAACTCCAAGGGCTGGGTGGAGTGCTCTAAACCTTGGGCTTCAGCTCTGCCTTTCCAGGCCCATTGGAGTAATTCAGAGGTTTCTCCTAACTCACACATCTTCTGGCTGCTGAAATTGATGAATCCAAAAACAGCAGGTAAAATGGCAGATTGTTGGCTCACAGACTATGAAAACAAAAATCCCAAGATCAGCAGGCAAGAGAGCAGGTCACTGATTTAAGTCTAGGAAGTGGGCATGAAGGCTGAACCAATGAAGGATCCTTTCCATATATTCTGGAAGCAGCTCACAAACCAAAGGCAACTCTCCTTCAACTGATTAACTGTTCACAGCAGAATTCACCATGGAGGTGATTATGCAAGATCCAATCTCATTGTGAGGAATAACTACATACAGCTGCCAAGCCACTCAAAATCATGGCCCAGCCAAGTTGACACAAAACTTTAACTACCACACCCTTCAAGCTAGAAACTGAATTCAACCCTTGTGGCTCAACTTTCAGTCAAATGTGAATAGTAATATGAGGAAAGCATACATTTATTAGAACAGTCAAACATGAGATTGGAAGAACAATATTTGCCCAGGAATAAAGCTAAGAAGGCAGGGAAGGATAGGAAAGAAGAAGGGAAATGGAAAAGGCAGGGTGGAATTGTGAGGCTTGAAATGAATGTCACAAAACAAAATGCCTATGAATTGTTGAATGGAAAAAAACAATTTGCTATGTAAACTTCCAGCCAAGTCACAATTTAACAAAAAATACATCCTTAATATTTGTCTTGCCTAGAGAGACAAAGAATTAATGGAAAAAAAATATTTTTATATTCAAAGGGTATCATCAACAAAGTGAAAAGGCAACTGACAGAATTGGAGAAAATATCTACAAATCATTCATTAACTTATAGGGATTTGTATTCAGAATACATAAATACTTCTTACAAAACAATAATAAAAATACAAATAATCCAATTTAACAAAAATTGCAAAGGATTTTAATAGATATTTCT
>NW_006922333.1:835673-837197 GCF_000298275.1 Orycteropus afer afer
GGAAATTTTTCAACCATGCTAGTAATACTAGTAAAGTCAAGATATAAAAGAGTTTAACTCAATGCAACAGACTGCCCTCGAGTGGTATCAGACTCACAGACCCCTCGTTGGGTTTCCAAGGTGGTATCACTACGAAAAAGAGCTTAGCCCCCCAGTAATATTTTGTCTTGCCCTTTTATATGCCTATGCAACTCCATTCTTTCCTCTCCCTTCCTAACCTCTGCTAACCACTAATCCGTTCTCTTTTTCTTTATTATTCTCTTTTAAATAAAGATATATATGGACTACAGCAGGTCTGGTGGCATAGTGCCTAAGGCATCTGACTGCTAACCAGAAGGCTGGAGGTTCAAACCCCCAAGCCAGTCCTCGGAAGGAAGGTTGGGCAATATCCTTCCATAGTGATGTTGTTGTTGTTGTTATGTGCTGTTGAGTCAGACCCGACTCATAGCGACCCCTCCTTGGATTTCCTAGGTGGTATCACTACGGAATTAGGTTGCCCAGCTTCCAAGTAAGCATTTAGTAACTGATAATGAAATTTTCATATCTAGTGTTTTACTTGACATTTATTTTAGTGGGTAGAGGATGAACCAGCTTCTATTGATTTTCTATATTGTTTTCCTGTTTTCAATTTAATTGATTTTTGTTATTTTAATTTCTTTTCTTGCGTTTACTTTGGAATTATTGTGCTCTTCTTTCTCTGATTTTTGAGTTACCAATCAAAGTATTGATTTGAGACTTTATGTCTTTTCTAGTATAAGAATTCACTGGTATAAATTGCCATCTCACCAATGTTTTAGCTGCATCCTAGATACTTTCATATGTTGTATTTTCACTTTTGTTCAATTCAATGCATTGTTTTATTTGTATTGTACACTTCTGTATCCACGGATCATTTACAAGTGTTTTGTTTAATTTACAAGTTTTGGGGAATTTTCCTATATTCTTTGATTGCTGTTTTCTAGAGTTTCTCCACTATGATCAGAGAATACATTTGGTATGAATTTAATTTTTAAAAATTATATTTTCAAATATTTTGTTGCTTACATCTATAAATACAATTCCAACCTGGTTAAATTCACTTTATTTTTCTTTTAACTTTATTTAAATACCTTATCCTTTTACTATGTACACGATCACGTTGTGTTCAAATATAAGGATTTTACTTCTTCGTTTCCATTCCATATGTCTTTTATTTCTTCATCTTACTATATTGCTCTGAATAGCACCTCCAGTGAAATACTGAAGAGAAGTTGGGAGAACCAAGTTATTTGTTTTATAGATGATCTTTGTATAAAACTAGACTTTCTGATGTATGGCATCAGCTGTAAGTAACTTCAGATGTCTTAAATGGCTGAGAATGTTTCTCTTTATTCCCAGTTTGCTGAGAGACATTAACACAAAAAAAAATGTTAAATGTTTTCACATTTTTTCTGCATCAATTTAATATTGAGATAATCATATGTTTTCATGATGAACTTTATATAAATATGTATATTTATATTGCAAGTATATCCATGAATATAG
>NW_006922333.1:838466-849745 GCF_000298275.1 Orycteropus afer afer
AGAGGTCTTTTGCAGGAGATTTGCCTAATGAAATACAACGTTTGATTTCCTGAATGCTGCTTCCATGGATGTTGAGTGTGCATACAAGTAAAATAGAATCCCTGACAATTTCAAACTTTTCTCCATTTATCATGATGTTGCTAATTGGTCCGCTTGTGAGGATTTTCAATTTCTTTATATAGAGGTATAATCCATATTACAGACTGTAGTCTTTAATCTTCATTAGTAAGGGTTTCAATTCATATTCACTTTCAGAAAGCAAGATTGTGTAGTCTGCATATTGCAAGTTATTAATGAATTTTACTCCAATCCTGATGCCACACTCTTTTTCATATAGTCCACATTCTTAGATTAGTTGCTCAGCATACAGATTAAGTATTTTGAAAAGATGTAACCTTGATGTACACCTTTCTTGATTTTAACCCATATGGTATTCCCTTGTTCTGTTGGAATGACAGCCTCTTAGTCTATTTTCACATTCATTGTGAGCACAATTAAGTGTTCTGGAATTCCCATTCTTTACAATATTAGCAATAATTTGTTATGACCTAGAAAGTCTTATGCATTTGCATAGTCAATAAAACACAGATAGACATCTCTCTGGTTTATTTGCTTTCAGCTAAAATTCATCTGATATCAGCAATAGTATCCCTTGTTACATATGATAAATATACAATATATACATATATTGTATGTATATGTATATATACACATATATACAATATTTCAGTGTCAATTCGGAAAGGCCCCACACACAGAGGCAGAAAGTATAGGAAGAGCCAGGGATGAGAGAGAGCCATGGGAATCCAGGTAAAGGGAGGCAGACAGACCCATACCCAAAGGCAGGAAGCAGGGGAAGAGATGGGGATGAGACATAGTGGTGGGATTCAGGTAGAGGGAAGGCGGAGAGATTTCGAACAGCTAAGGGAGAAAAACTTGTCTGTCAGTTTGTTGTACTGTTGTGGCTTGCGTGTTGCTGTGAGGCTTGAGGGTGTGCCAATGGTGTCTCAAACACCAGCAGGGTTGCACATGGTGTACAGGTTCCAATGCAGCTTACAGAGTGAGACAGATGAGGAAGAAGGAAGAGGCTATCCAATTCTCAAAGAATTGGCCAGAGAAAAGCTTATGAATAGCAGAGAAGCACTGTCTGATACATTACTGGGCAACTTTATGAATAGCTCTGAAACATAGTCCGATACAGTGAAGGAAGACCAGCCCCTTAGGTCAGAAGGCATTCAAAATACAAGTGGGAAAAAGCTGTATCATCAGAATACAACCAACCTTACTTCCATTTGCTGACGTGGCACAACTCAAATTGAGGAGAAACAGCTACAAACATCCATTAATAACTGGAACATGGAAAGTACAAAGTAGGAATGTACGAAACTGGAAATTGTCAAAAATTAAATGGAATACATGAAGATTGATATCTTTGGCATTAATGTGCTGAAATAAACTGGTTTGGGCCATATTCAATCAGATTATCATATGATCTACTATGCCAGGAATGACAATTTGAAGAGGAATGGCATGGCATTCATCATCGCAAAGAATGTGTCAAGATCCGTCTTGAAGTACAATGCTGTTAGTGATAGGATAATATCCATACACCTACAAGAAAGACCAGTTAATACTATGATTATTCAAATTTATGCACCAACCACCAAAGCCAAAGATGGGGAAATTGAAGATTTCTACCAATGTCTGCAGTCTGAATTTGACTGAACATGCAATCAATATGTGCTGATTATCACTGGTGACTGGAATGCAAAAATTGGAAACAAAGAAAAGTTACCAGTAGTTGGAAAATATGGCCTTGGTGATAGAAATAACACTGGAGATCTCATGATAGAATTTTGCAAGACCAATGACTTATTAATTGCAAATACCTATTTTTAACAACATAAGTGAGGACTATACACGTGCACTTCACCAGATGGAATGAACAGGAATCATATTGACTACATCTGTGCCAAGAGGTGATGGAGAATCTCAATATCTTCAGCCAAAACAAGATTGTAATTATATCCTCCTCTTTTATATTCTGAAGGATTTTGTGTAGAACTGTTCATTCTTCCTTAAATCTCTCAGATAAATCATCAATGAGCTAACTAGATACAGTGTTTATTATGAATTTATTGTATTTAATAGACTTATTTCACTTGTTTATTTCTTGACTATTTTGTTATTTTGTGTCATTTGTGGACCATATAAATTTTATCTAACTTGACAAACATGTTGGCATAATGTTCTATTATTAGCTTTTAAATGTCTTTCAGATATGTAGAAATACCTCTTTCCTTTTTCATGGTTATTAGTCATTTGTATTTTACATCATACAATTTGTATTTTATATCATTTGGATTAGAGTTTTTAAATTGATCTTTTCAAAGAAACAACTATAGGTTTCATTGATTTTTCTCTAGTGTCAGTAATTTTTTGTGTCTAATTTATATCTTCTCTTAAATTATCATTTTCTTACTGCCCTTAATTTGGTTTATATATTTTTTTTCTTTTCTTCATGAAGTTTGTATCATTGTTTTTTGACATTTCTTCTTTTCTAACATAAACATCTAAAGATAGATATTTGCCATTAAGCAAATTTGCTTCATCCTGGTCTCTCAACCCAATAGTTAACAAGATGTGCATGCAGACCACTCAACCCAGGACGATGCACTCATATACTCTGTGGTAATACATCCCTTAGAGAAATAGACCATGGGACACCAGAGGACCAACATTCAAATTGAGGAAATGCAGGACAACAGGAGTGCATAAATATGAGGGGCACAGGGGGAGGGTTGCAGGGTAGGGAGGGAAGGAGACTGGGTTAGGGTTGGACATGGTGAATGGGGAATGAAACTAAATGTACAAATTACTTTGAAGGTAAAACAAGCTCTTAAAATAAAAAATAAAAATAAAAAAATAAAGTACTTGAGAAAAAAATCTCATAAAAATGTTGATGTTTATCCATTTTCATTCAATTCAAGTTAATCTAATTACATAGTGATTTCTTATTTTATCCATCACTTATTTAGAAGTGTGTTGTCTGAAATATTCCTAGATAACCTTGTTACTATTGATATTTCATATTTAATTCTATTTTGTTCAGAGAATATATTCTGTGTGGTTTCATATATTTTCAGTTTTTTAAGACTCCATTTAAAACCTATAATATGCTCTATTGTGGTGATTGTACGTATGAAAGAATATGTACCTTGCTATTTTTGAATGAGGTGTTCCATAAATGTTTATTATTTCAAATTTGTTGCTAGAACTGTTCGTATGTGTTTTATCCCCACTATTTTTCTTTTCCAAAAGAGTAGTTTAACTTCCATTTATAATGTTTATGTGTATATTTATTTTTTCAGTTCTATCAGTTTATAATTTATATATTTTGAAGACATTATTAGCTGCATATACATTATGTATAGTTATTTATTCTTGATTAATTGAGCTCTTTTTCTTTTTTCCAAATATCTCTTTTTGTCTATGGTATTATTTTTGGTCTGAAATGCATGTTGTCATATATTAATACAGCCATTGTGTGTTCCTAGGCTTTTTCTTTTCTTTCAGGTAATAAAGAGGGAAGGATTATGAACTAGATGATCTCTAAAGTTACTTGGTTTCTTTGATTCTATGAAATCCAAACTTAAATTCACTTCAAATTATTCATCTTTTCTCCACACATCTCAAGCCTAAGAAGATAGTCTTACTTTTTCTTGGAAGTCATATTTTCTTGGAAGTCAACCTATAGTCTAATTGACTTTATTTATGACTTTTGTTAATTTCTTTTGCCTCTATGATCTTTAGTTTCTTCACTTGTAAAGTTTGTTGCATGCTGGACTTGATCTATCATATCCCTTTCACCTCCCACATTATATTATTTTAGTAGTTGGTTGGCAGATCAAGTTTTATTCTATGAGCCATAAGGACCAAGGCTTGTCCTGGCATTATTCCACTACCTCTTTCAGGGTCAACTTATTGAACAATAAAGAAGGAAGGAAAAATAATAATAAGTCAAGGATCCTTTATGTCAGGTCTGCTCAAAAGATGGTTTGGAGTCAATATGCAGGTCTCAAAAACTTAAAGTGATTAGCTTCTTAATAAGCAGTTTGCAAATTCTCTAGCATTGAATAAGGAAGCATAATTGGTGAGTAGAATAATATCTTTTCCAACAAAAAGTATACTACCCACATCCATTTCTCCATGTACCATCATTGTCAAGAAATATTGGAAATAATTTAGTTCTGTTGAAAAATGTTGAGAACATCTGGTTCAGGCTTTGGTTCATTCTCTATGGAGATAAATCTTGGAGAAATGATTCAGTAAGGAGAATACTTTCCATCTTCTCCTTACATGTTTTCTTGCTTACATATTGCATGTTTTTCTGCTTAATTTTCTTATTCTTTATGTTCTATACTACATAGGAAATGTAGTTATTACAAATATTGCTAACAGTCTACATGTTTATCTTTTTTCTTTTTGAGGAGCAATGGTGGGACTGTGCCCCTTTTTAGTCTCCTTTATTGTTTCAATACCTCTATTCATTGGTCCACTGAGGACAAAAATTACCTGTTCCTTCATCAGAAAAAATAAGAAAATGGTAAAGAAGAAAAATCTTATTGACTTATATAAACACAAAATTATGGTTATAAATGTCCATAATTTCCTTAGAAATGCACTTATTGATGAATCCTGTCATAGTTGTTTACTCAAAACTATTTTTATTGCTTTAGAACATGAATAAATGAACAAAAATTAGTTAAAGTGTTAATCAGTTTAATACCTACTATGTGCTGGTAGCATAGTTTCTAAGTCACTTGACTGCTAACCAGAAGGCTGGTGGTTCAAACCCACCAGCCAGTCCTCAGAAGGAAGTTGGGGAATCTACTTCCATAGTGATACCACCTCAGAAACCCAAGGAGGGGTCTCTGTGGGTCAGGGCCAACTCCACGGCACATAACAACAACAATACCTGCTCCAACTGAAAGAATTTATAATCCTTTCCAAATATATTAAGAATGATGAGAGGTTTTCAAATAGAACTATTACAAATATATTGTGACAAAAAATAATTTTTAAATGGACCATAAAAGTGTTTTTATTTTTTATGAAAATAGTTTTGCCTCAATGATCTTGCAGCCTCTCAGAGAAATTATCAGAAATGGAAAATCATGTTAAATAAGGAAGAGCAATTTATTCTATTTTAAAGCAAAAGTCCTCTTTCTTAATGATCAACACCACTTAAAATTGCAGAGGTGTTTTTAATTAATTTTCATTATCTTATCTTTGCAAAACATGGACAAATTTCTATCTTTCACAAATTGTTTGCTTAAAGAAAGTATCAGTGTTTTACACTTTACGCAGTGCTCTTACATAGAAACTTTGTATATATTTGAATTAATCATGACCTTTACTTTGCAAGATCTTCAACAGAAACCTCAACCATGAAGTATCTGATTCTTGTAATTAGTAGAACATTAGTATTTATTCTGGGTGGCATAGGAGTCTCCTCAGTATCCCAAGACAGTGTTGAGAAGTCGGGAAATTTTGAGAGGGGCTGAAGAAGAATTACACTTGGTAACACTGGGTACAGGAGACTAGAGTAAGATATACTAAAATTTCCTCTGGCTTTTTGAAAGCACTTAGTTCTGAGTATTGTGTGTGTTGCTTTTTCAGAAACAGACAAGTCCAAGGGAAGTCTTATAGGTCTTATTAGGAAACAGAACAGATTTTACTAGTGTGTCCTATATATATTTATCTTAGCATTTATTAACTATAACTCATATGCCAGCAACACCTAAGCATTAAGTTGTAGTCACTTTCTCCAGTTTGAATACCTTGTATGATTAGGGTTTCTTTGTATTCTGGTATCTTTAAGTCTTATGGAGCTTAGTTCATATGAAAACAACAAATGTCATATCAAAATTGCATGCAAACCATATTGTTGGTCTCTTTTTTGATTTTTCCCCACTGCTTCTTTTGTTCTCCATATTTTGGGCATCTGTTATACATTTCCAGTTGTTCAGAGCAACTACAGTACATAAAAAAGAAACTACTCTTTGTATAAAATTTTCTATAGCTCACAATGTTACACCAATATTGGAATACATAGAATTAAAAATGTTTAATAAACTTCATAATGTGCTTTAGTCTTTTGCTTCACTCTCTTCTTTTACTCTCTTTCTCTATTCTCTCTTATACAAGCTTATTTTAAATTTCTAAACAAGACCAATTATAGCTAGAAACTATTTTACTTAATCCTCTCCTTTATTTCTTGGGTAAAATAGTAAAGCAGCTCTCAAATCCCACATTGTGTATAGAAGCAGAAAGTAAGTCTGTTTCTTTCCCGGGAAGGCTTTAGGAGACTCCTGGCATCTTTAATTAAAGTAGCAAATAGTTTGATGCCTTTTGTATCTTGACCAAAACACTGCTTGGGAAAAACAGGTTAAAAAAAAAAAAAGAATGGATTAATAATCTAAATCATAGTGACTATGTCCAAAGCAGGAATCCAATTGTGAATTGTACAATACAGTATTTAATAGTCTCTTTCTTTCTGTAAAGTTACAAATGACTTTGCAATGATTAAATCACATATCATGTCAAGAAAATTATGCAATAAATGAGAAAAAGCTACAGGTATTTGATTTAAAAAAAAAGAGGAATGACGTTAAAAATCGGAAAACAAAACTATGAACTTTTGTTTTGGTAAAGAGCACAGATGTATTTAAAGTAAGCACTTGGCATTTGAATCTCCCTCTAAGAGAAAGAAAATTAATTAAAGAAGAAAATGTCTTCTGTCTTAAAGACATTAATATCCCTTTTGAATTATAAAATCCAGGGATTGATTTGATTGCTTCCTTTTGCAATGTCGTAGCAGATTTTAAAAGTGTTTGTGGTGAATTTTAAAAATTCAAAATCACATTATGAGATTAAAAAAATAAGAACTTGTTGTAAGAATTTGTTGAATGCTAACATCAGATCTTGTCCGCTTAAAGTTACAGTTCTTACACTTTTTTTTTACTTAGTAAGAATTAGTCTTGCCATTGGTAAAGCAAGGTTATCTTCATTTATACAAACTAGATGTGCCACAATGCTAAAATTCTACGTGAAAGAAAATGTTCTCTACCTGAGTAGGAGAGAAAGCAATTAAGTTCAGTATTCAACGGTGAGAGTTTGATAGGTGAGTTATTATTTTGAACCAGGACATCAATTTATACATAAATGTTCTTGCAAACAATTATTACAAGACTGAATTGTAAACATGATTAATCATCTCAAGGTGTTACCTCAAAGTATTTTCCCTCACAGATCACATGCCACTTCCTCCATAAATCACAGTTTAAAATAAATTCATCAAGAGCAGATGTTATTAATATTTTCATTTTGGAAAATATGGTTGGGAACAATCTAATAAGATTTTATTACATTTGGTAAACAGAGAAAACTTTATTTAAAATAAAGAAAAAGAAGATGGTAATTTTGAACTGTTAGCTTGAACATGCTACTTCAGAAGAAGCCCCAGAACCAGAGCTATGACTCACCATAAAATTAATGCAAATGTCTGTCACTTACAACACATTGGCTACTGATGTGAATTTATTACTGCCTAGTACATCTTGTTAGTGTGGGAATTTAATTTGCAACATGTCCATGGTTCTTTTAACAAAATAGTGTTTGTAAGAGGATTCCAATCAGAGACAGTTGAATATTCACATAAGATTCCTTATCTAATATAGAAAAAAAAAGTATAATTACATCTATTTGTAATTATCAACTGGTGATTTTCAAAGCAGGCAAAAGTAACAAATACACTGAACAATATTTCATTCCTTCTGCCATAACATGTATTAAAAATGTGCTTCTTTAATCTGAAAAACACCTCTTTAAAAATCAAAGAGAGTGATGACTTTAGAGATTACATGTATATTTGGGTAGTGGTTAGTACTCAAGAGTACAAAGATTTCCCAGAGTGCTAGAAAGATGTAAAATATTTTGTTTAAGTAAAGGCAGGAAAGATTGAGAATAATAAGAGAAATAATGACGTTGATGTATGTATGTATTGAAAGGGCTATGCTAGAGGGAGGGAGTCTGAATAGGATACAAAAGTCATTGGAATAATTTCAGTTACTTTAACAGAGACTGAAAGTCTGAGGCATTTTAGACAAACAAGAAAGGGTTTGTATAGAAAGAATAAATTAGAGACAATAGAGAAGTGCTGGGAATATGTGAGAACGCCCTGTACACAAGACAGATGAAGCATCTAAGATTATTTTAAGATTTGATAATTAATTTTACTGACTGACATTATGCTTGTGAAGATTATCAATAAATTCATAATCTACCCTTTCTGGACTTGGTGACTACTAATGACTGAGAAGCATTCTAAAGAAAATACAAATAAAATTGATTTGGATAAGTCTATCAGGATCTTTCATTGGGGAAATGTGAATACTATACTTCTCAAGTTACATACATGTAGCTTTCAGATACTATTGTGCCAGACATCTTTAATCTGCCTCTCCAAATACACTCCCTCCCTTCACCCAACTTTCTCCTCCAGGAGCCCTACCTATACAGACTATATCTATGATTTCCTTTGCCCTTTAGCCTGAGACTGGCATTCATCAATGGGGAGCCTCTGGACAAGATCAGAGGTAGTAAGGAGAGAATGGTCAGGGTCTTCATTTCCCATGCCTCCATTCCTGTTGAGTCTCCTTGGTGGAGCTATGACCCTCTAAGGAAAGGCATTGTTTCTCAGAGAGTGCTCTCTATATATAGCTCTTTTTCAAGCTCCAATAGCTTCCTTCCTTTGTCATTTCAAACCTAGGGAGGTTGACAAGTAGCCTGCTATGCATTCACTATTCTTTATGGTTTAACTACATCTATCCCATATTTTGGCAAGAAAACAAAACAAAACTCAAGTAATCCTAACTGCTGCCACTGAACACAACAATTAAGATTACTTAAGGTTTTTTTTTCTTGCCAAAATATGGGGTAGATGTAGTCAAACCTAGTGTCTTCTATCTTTTGCTAACCTATGTTGGCAATTCAAACTCACCAAGTGACTCTGTGGAAGAAAGGTCTGGTGGACTACTTATATAAAGGTTATAGCTGCTAAAGGGGCAGGGAGGCCACATATTCTGACCTCCTCTAACCCCACAAGACGAAGACAGAATCACCATCAATAGCCCAAGGCCTATTGCTGCGAGGCCAGACATGCTGCCTCCCTCCAGCCCTTTCATCAACCCTAACACCAACTGTTACTCCCACAGAACTCACCACCTTTCTGCAGGGTTTGATAATTCTCTAAAGTGGTCACACAGAACTAATAACAGATTATGGGGTCTAATAGGGAAGCCCCAGGCTACAATTCAAGTTCAGGAACAACGCTCAGTATCTCTCAGCCAACAGTCTCTCACAGTCTCTCTCCCAGCAGTGCGTGTCCCTCGGTGTCTCACTCAGCAATGCATGTCTCTTGTGTCTCTTTACCAGCAGTGTGTGTTTCTCAGGAGCACGTTTCTCTCAGGAACGCATTTCTCTCAGCAGCATGTCCTTCTCAGCCAGCAGCCAGAGAGACTTCTGCCTGTAGGATGCCTCCTTTTGAGCCTGGCAGAGTGGCCAAACTAGCCAATCATAACATCAGAATTCTAAGCACCTGAGAGACAGCGAACTTCCCAGAACATTGCTTTGTGCCACTCTCAATAGAAATACCCCAGGTGGATAACTTTAATAATCAGGAGCTCCTCAGTTGCTCACAGCAAATTCCACCATGGAGTTTACAAAGACTTATGGCTAGAAAAGCTATACCAGGTAATTTGCTACACTGCAATAGCTTAGAAACACCATGTAGAAGTGCTACTTTGTAATATACAGGGTTGCAATGAGTCAAAATCAATTTGATGGCAATGGTTTAGGTTTTGGTTTTTCAGTATTTTCTTTCTACAGAGGGCTCTATTTATATACCTATGAATGAAGAGTAATACAATATATTTAATTCCACCCATCAACAGTATTTCAAACAGTAAGTAAGATACTTAATCCAATATAATTTTTTGGTGGCTAGTATAGAAGTTTGTAATAACTTCTCTTGAACCTTCATTCCTTTCCAACTCTTTTGTTCACTCTCAGTGGAGGACTAGATACTTAATCACTTTTTGTTTACACATCTCCCTTCCACTTCTCCTTCAACTTTCAAACTTTTCTCCACCCACCTCATTTCATTTATAAGCTAAAAAGTTGATAAATGCAGTAATAGCATTTACTCATACCCGAATCAATGAAAAAGAAAGTCATTATTATTTTATTGTGGTGAAAATACACACAACAAAACATAAACCACATTAACAATTTTTCCATGTATAATTCAGTGATATTGATTACATTCTGCAAGTTGTGCAATCATCCTTGTTATCTTTACCAAATTATCCCAACACCATTAATATGTTCAATTTCCCCTAAGCAAAGTCCCCACTTGCCTCTCTTGCTAATCAATAATAATTTTTTTTTGAAAAGTGGGGGAGTTCCAGTAAGATGGAGGAATAGGCAGAATGACTGCACATACTCTCTTCAACAAAGAAAAAGGGAAACAATTAACATAGATACAGAAGATAATCCTGGACCCCTGAGCCTTGAAGGGATGGATATAGAGATGGACTAAATCCAACTAGCAGAAGAATTTGCATGAAAAAAAACAAAAAAGGAGACATAGGTAGCTATGGTCTGGCAGTGGTCCTGCTGGCACAGACAGCTTGGATATTGTCGAGTTGTGGTAGAACCTAAGAATTAACCTAAAGATCGGCCCTGCTAGCCAGGGACTGCACAGAGGACTGCTCTGGTGCCTGGGGAATAAAAGAGGAAGTAGCGAAGAGGAAGGCATGCTGAGCTGTGGACTTGTGTCTATCTGGAGGACACAGCCATTTTGAATGTTTACTAGCAGCTTGACCATTTTGGGTATTTAAAGTGAAAGTGTTCTCCCAGATTTGAGGGACTTAAGAACAGGCTGCACTTGCCAGGAACCCCAGGGACATTCTGGACACAGATGACTGGAAAGGTATGACATTCCCCTTGTTACTCTTATACCCCACACCCTCTTGGTGAATGAAGGTGCAGCCATCCTTCACTCCCACCCACTTTCTGGGCTGGCAGAAGTTCCATCCCAGTCTGTGTGCTCAGACAAAGCCTGGGTGCCCTGACCCACCCTGTCCTATTTTTTTTCTTTTTTCTATCTTTTAATTTGTTTGTTTGTTTTTATCTGTTTTAAAACTACTATCATT
>NW_006922333.1:850977-852768 GCF_000298275.1 Orycteropus afer afer
CAAAACCAAAGACAAAGAAAGAATCCTTAAAGCAGTATGGGAAAAACAAAAAGTTACTTACAAAGGACAGCCAGTAAGAATAAGCTTTCATTTCTCAGCAGAAACTATGCAAGTGAGAAGGCAATGGGATGGTATATATAAAACCCTGAAAGAGAAAAATTTTCAACCAAGAATTATATACATGGCAAAATTTTCCCTGAAATATGATGATGAAATTAGGAGATTTTGAGATAAGCAGAAGCTAAAGGAATTTGTTAAAACCAGACCAACCTTACAAGAGATAATAAAGGAAGTCCTTTTGAACAGATAAGCAAAAATGAGAAATAAAAACTGACCATTAGTGCCTAAGGCACTTTACCTCTAACCAGAAGGCTGGCAGTTCAAACACACAAGCCACTCCTCGGAAGGAAGGTTGGGCAATCTACTTCTGTAGTGATATTGCCCCGGAAACCCAAGGAGGGTCCACCATGAGTCAGGTCCAACTTCATAGCCCATAACAACAAGAACATTAGTACACAAGATGGCATAACCCAGGAACCACAGCTATGGACATATCCAAAGTAAAATAAGCTTACAAGATTGTAAACAGGTAACTGGAGACATCAATTTGCAAGTGAGGACAAATCAAAAAGAGGAAAACTAACTTGTAGTTACAGAACTTCTAAATGGTGAGGAAGTCAAGAGAGTTGCAAGATAGAATGGACTGTTCTAAAGTCAGGGAGAAAATTTAAGAGTAACCTCAGAAAAATTATAAACCTTCACATTACAATAAAAAAGAGGACAAGCACAAATATTCAGCATATACTAAAACAACAGCAACAAAGGAAATGATAATATGATTCATAAACATAATGAGCTCATCACAGAACATAATATGGAACAAAGAAACCAGGGACATCATGAAAAAATACATAACAAAATGACAGCAACTAATTCATACTTGTCAATACTTACACTGAATGTTAATGGATCAAATGCACCACTCAAGAATGGAGAGTTGCAGATTGAATAAGAAAACAAAACCCATCAATATGCTGTCTACAAGAGACAGACCTTAGAGATAAAGACAAAAATAGACTAAAAATCAAAGATTGGAAAAAGATATATCAAGCAAATGGCAACCATAAAAGACCAGGAGAGGTAATATTAATTTCTGATCAAATTGACTTTAAGACAAAAGCCACCACATGAGACGAGAAAGAACATTATATAATGATTAAAGGATCAATTGAACATGAAGATATAACCATAATAAATATATATGGACCTAATGCATGATCCCCAAAATACATAAATGAGACTTTAAAAGAGTTGAAAAGTCAAATAGATAACTCCACAGCCATATTGAGAGACTTTATATACTACTTTCAATGAAAGATAGAACTGGAAAAAAATCCAACAAAGATGCAGAATTTCTAAACAATACAATCCACCTACTTGAACTTATAGACATCTAAAGAGCATTTCACCCAACAACAGCACAATATACATTCTTCTCCAGCGCACATGGAACATTTTCCATGATAGACCATATGTTAGGCCATAAAGCAATCCTTAATAAATTCAAAATTTATGAAATACTGCAAAGCATCTTCTCAGATCATATTCCTATCAAATTAGAAATCCACAATAGGAAGCTCAAAGGAAAAAGAGTAAACACATGGAAACTGAACAACACCTTCCTGAAGAAAGAATGGGTAAGAAAAGATATAAATATTGAAATGCAAAAATTCCTTGAATCAAATGAGAATGAAAACACAACATACCAAAATCTTTGGGACACAGCAAAAG
>NW_006922333.1:855387-865284 GCF_000298275.1 Orycteropus afer afer
ACCAGGGGGAAATTTAGGGGCCCTAATATATGGCGCTGGCAAAACTGGAGATCCATTTGAAGAAAAATGAAACAAGATCTGTACCTCACATCATACACAGAAAACTTCCTCCAGATGGATCAAAGACTGAATGTGAAACCTAAAACTATAGAGATCCTCAAAGAAAAACTAGGGGCAAATGTAGGGGCCCTAATATATGGCATAAATAGACTATCATGCATAAAACAAAATGCACAAACAACAGAAGAGAAACAAGATGAATGGGACCTTCTTAAAATTAAATTTTTTATATGCTTCCAAAGACTTCTCCAAAAGAATCAAAAAAGAACCTACAGATTGGGAAAAAAAAAATATTTGGCAATGACATATCATATATTAAATGCCTACTTCAAATCAAAGGAAATGTGGGATGACATCAAGAACATCATCCATGAAGAAAGCAAAAGGTCATTAAAAAAGACATCAAGGGAAGAAAAGACCAAAATGGATGTCACAAGAGACTCTGAAACTTGCCCTTGAACAGAGTTAAAGAAAATGGAAGAAATGACAAGATAAGAGAGCTGAACAGTAGATTTAAAAGAGCAGCTTAAGAAGAGCTATTATAATGAAATGAACAAAGACATGGAGTTGGAAAACCAGAAGGGAAGAACATGCTCGGCATTTCTCAAGCTGAAAGAACTGAAGAAAAATTTAAGCCTTGAGTTGCAATATTGAAAGATTTCTGTGGGCAATATTTTGAGTGGAATAGGAAACCTCAAAAGGTGATAGAAGGAATACACAGAGTCACTGTACCAAAAATAATTGGTCAACGTTCATCCGTTTCACGAGGTGTCATATGACCAAGAACCAATGGAATTGAAGGAAGAAATTGAAGTTGCACTGAAAGAAGTGGAGCAAAAACAAGGCTCCAGGAATTGATGGAATACCCCGTGAGATGTTTCAACAAATGGATGTCACGCTGGAGGCACTCATTTGGCTATGACAAGAGATTTGGAAGACAATTACCTGGCCAACTGACTGGAAGAGATCCATATTTGCACCAAATTCAAAAAAGGTGATCCCGCAGAATGTTGAAACTATCAAACAATATCATTAACATCACATGCAAGTAAAATTATACCGAAGATAATTCAAAAATGGTAGCAGCAGTATATTGACAGAGAGCTTCCAGAAATGCAAGTGGCATTCAGAAGATGTGGAATGAGGGATATCATTACTAATATCAGATGGATCTTTGCTGAAAGCAAAGGATACCAGAAAGATGTTTACTTGTGTTTTATTGATTATGCAAAGGCATTCGATTGTGTGGATCATAACAAATTATGGATAACATTGAAAAGAAAGGGAATTCCAGAACACTTAATTGTACTCATGAGGAACCTGTCATTCAAATAGGACAAGGGGACACTGCATGTTTTCAGATCAAGAAGGGAGTGTGTCAGGGTTGTATCCATTCACCACACTTATTCATTTGGTATGCTGAGCAAATAATCTGAGAAACTGGACCATATGAAGAAGAACGTGGAATCAGGTTTAGAGGAAGACTCATTAACAATCTGCCATATGCTGACAACACAACTTTGCTTGCTGAAAGTGAGGATGACTTGAGGCACTTACTATGAAGATAGAAGACTACAGTCTCCAGTATGGATTACACCTCACTATAAACAAAGCATAAAACCTCACAACTGGACTAATAAGCAGCATCATGATAAATGGAGAAAAGATTGAAGTTGTCAAAGACTTTATATTACTTGATTCCACAATCAATGCCAATGGTAACAGCAATCAAGACATCAGAAGACATATTGCACTGGGCAAATCTTCTGCAAAAGACCTCTTTCAAATGATGAAGAGCAAAGATATTTCCTTGAAGACTAAGGTATGCCTGGCATAAGCTATGGTGTTTTCATTCACCTCAAATGCATGTGAGGGCTGGACAATGAATAAGGAAGACCAAAGAAGAGTTGATGCTTTTGAGTTGTAGTGGTGGCAAAAAGTGCTTAAAATACCATGGACTGCTAAAAGAATGAACAAATCTGTCCTGGAAGAAGTGCAGCTGGAATGCTCCTCAGAAGCAAGAATGCTCAGACTTCGTCTCACCTACTTTGGTCATGTTGTAAGAAGGGACCATTTCTTGGAGAAGGATATCATGCTTGGTAAAGTGGAGGGTCAATGAGAAAGGGAAAGGGGTTCAAAAAGATGGATTGACACAATGGCTACAATAATAGGCTCAGATATAGGAAGGATGGGGGAGCTGGCACAGGACTGGGCAGTGTTTCATTCTGCTGTACATAGGGTCACTCTAAGTCGAAGCTGAGTCAACGGCACCTAATAACAACAACTTCCAAATCATCCTTAAGTTCCTGAAGTTGTGCATCATCAAGGATCATATGATCAGTAAGCATTATTTCTAATAATTACCTTATGATATCAGCAGGAAAGAGATTTGGTGGCACAATGGTTAAGGCATTCAGCTATTGACCCAAAGGTTGTTGGTTTGAACATACCAGCCAGGAGAAAGATGGGACATTCTGCTTCCATAAAGATTTACAACTTCAGAAAACCTATGGGACAGTTCTACTCTGCCCTACAAGGTTGCTATATGGTCAATATGAGTCAGAATTGACTCGATGGCAGTGGGTTATGGTTTAATGGCTAATTATGGTGAGCACCTTTTTATGTTTGTTAACATTTGAATATTCACTTTGGAGACATGTCTATTCAAGTCCTTTGCCCATTTTTGGATTGCATTCTTTGTCTTTTTGTTGCTTAGTTATATTGTTGTTGTTAAGTGCTGATTAGCTGTTTTTAACTCATCAGGACCTTCGTACAACACAACAAAGCACTGCCGAGTCCTGTGGTATCCTCACAATTGTGGCCATGTTCCAGCCCATCCTCAGAGCCGCTGTGTCAATCCATCTCATTGAGGGCCTTCCCATTTTTCACTGACCCTCCACTTTGCCAAGCATGATATCCTTCTCCAGAAACTGGTCCCTTCTGACAGCATGACCAAATTACGAGAGAGGAAGTCTGGCTATTCTCTTCTAAGGAGGATTCCTTTGTTTAGCTGTAGAAATGATTTATACAAAGTAGACCTTCATCAGAAATATGTTACCCCAAATTTTCTTCCAATCTCTAGATTGTTTTTTCACTTTTTAAAAAAATAAAGTCCTTTGATGAGCAAAAGTATTTAATTTTTATCAGGTCCCATATATTTATTTTGTCTTCTGCTGCTTGTGCTTTTATTGTCATATTTGATTATGCTTTAATATTAGGCCCTGAAGTCATGTCCCTATATTTTTTTCTAAAAATTTTATGGTTTTAGTTTTCACATGTGAGTCCTTGACCCATTTTGAATTGTTATTTATGTATGGTGTAAAGCATGGAAGCTTATTCATTCTTCTGCATCTAATTCTAATGACACCATATTTGAAGAGACTCTTCTTTCCACATTGAATAGACTTAGTACCCTTGTAGAAAATCAGTTGTCCATAGATGTATTTATTTCTGAAGTCTCAATTTTATTCTGTTGGTCTATTTATCTAGTATTATACCAGTACCAGGCAGTTTTAATTACTGTAGTCTTGTAGTATGTTTTGAAATCAGAAAATTTGATCCTTCCTATTTTATTCTTTTTCTTCAAAATTGCTTTAGGTATTCTGTGTCTCTTGCTCTCTTATATAATATTGAGGGTTGTATTTTCCATCCATGTAAAAAAAGGTATTGGGATTTTGATGGAGATTACATTGAATTTATAGATCTCTTTATATAGTACTGATATCTTAACCGTATTAAACTTTCCAATCCACAAAGGGTGTGTTTCTTTTTAGAGTCCTTTTAAATTTATTTTAGTGATGTTTTATAGTTTTCTGTGCACAAAAGTTTCATCTTCCTGGTTAAGTATTTTCCGAGGTTTTATTTATTTATTTATTTATTTAGATGTCATTGTAAATAAAAATGTTTCTTTAATTTCCTTTTCTGATTGCTCATTTCTGATTCACAGAAACTTGACTGATTTTATGTGTTGACCCTACACCCTGCGACTTTGGTGAATTTATTTTATTAGTTCTAATAGTTTTCTGTGACTTCTTTGGGGTTTTCTATATACAGGATTATGTAATCTGCAGAAGGATAGTTTCACTTCCTCCTTTCTAAGTTTTATGCATTTTTTTCCCTAGCCTAATTGCTCTGGCTAAGAATTCCAGAGCAATGTTGAATGGTCATAGTGAAAGTGGGAAACCCTGTCTTGTTCCTGAACTTAATGGGAAAGATCTCAGGGTTTTTTTCCATTAATTATGATGTTGCCTGTGGGATTTCCTAAATATCTGATAATACATTGTATAATATCTCTTCTGTTTCTATTTTGTTCAGTGTTTTTATCATGAATTGGTATTAAATTTTCCTTTGTTCCATCAATGTGATATATTAATAGATTTTCTGATGTTGGTTATCTAATGTTTTTGAACATTGAACTATCCATTAATTCCTGGATTAAACTTCACTTGATCATGATGTATAATGATGTCAATATGTTTTTGGATTTGGTTTGCTAGTATTTTTCTCAGCATTTTTGCATCTATATCCATTAGTCATATTGGTCTCTAGTTTTTTTTTTTTTCCTTGTCGTGTATTTTTGGTATCAGGATAATTCTGACCTTATTGAATGAGATAGGAAATGTTCCTTCATCTTCTGTTTTGAAAAATTTAAAACAAGATTAGAGTCACTTACCCTGCAAGTTTTGGTTGAATTCCCTGGTGAAGTCATCTGGTCCAGCACTTTCTTTTGTTGAGATATTTTTGTTACTGTTTCAATCTCTCCCTTTGTTATGAGTCTGTTGAGATTTACAGGAGTTCGGGTGGCTTACTGCCTAATGCATTTGACTGGTAACCAGATGGCTGGCGGTTCCAACCCACCAGCCAAACCTTGGAAGGCAGATTGGGCAACCTACTTCCTTAGTGATACTGCCTCGGAAACCCAAGGAGGGGTAGCTATGAGTCGGATCCAACTCCACGGCAGTGAGGTATTTTTTCCCCCTGGTTTGATATAAACATAAATAAATACGTATGCCCAGAATATAATGGTTGAGTAATAAATATTAAGAAACTAATCTGACCCTTAGGATGGATAGCAGTATAAGGAAAGGCTTTTAGTTGGCAATTCACTTTTGTTCTGTTTCCACATTTCTAACATTTTTCAACATTTTTCGTGTTGTGCTATGAAGTGTGTTGTTGCTGTGGTTGTGTGCCAAGGCAATTCTGACTGATAGCAACCATATAGGACAGAAGACAGAGTAGTTTTGTTTTCAGGTTGTAATCTTTACAGGAAAGAGCCCTGGTGGCACAGTGGTTAAATGCTGTGCTGTTAACCAAAGATCAGCACTTTGAACCCACCACCCACTCCTTGGAAGAATAATGGTTACAGCCTTGGATATCCCATAGTACAGTTCTCCTCTGTCCTAGAGGGTTGCTGTGAGTTGGAATTGACTGGACAGCAATGGATTTGCTTGTTAATATTTATGAGAGCAGATCACCAGGCCATTTTATTTTTTGGCCCCGCAAAATTGCTAGTGGGTAACCACCAGCCTTTCTGTTAGCAGCCTAGTACTTAATCATCGCACTACCACAGCTCCTTTGAAGTACATTACTAGCTTCCAAATACTTCCTTGCTGTTTTAATTTTTTAACTATTTTAAATTATTTATGTATTTACTAGGCATGGAATATTTTCTTCAAACTAAATCTTAATCAGAAGCCCAATAATTGAGATGGCCTTTTAACAGTCATTTTAAAATTCAAGTTTGGAGTTTAAGAAAGAAGTTATTGCTGAAGATACAGGTTTGACATTCATATAGTTTTACACAGGGGAAGAAAGAAGAGCTGCTCTACTTAAAGTTGGAGTGGGAGCATGGTGTTGAAGTCTCCAGGAAATTTCCAATTATTGAAAATTAGTAGACGAAATGTGTCTTTCTAAAATTCTACAATACTCTTATTATAATATGGAGAGGGTAATTGGTTTTTATTTTCCTTTTTGGCATAAAAGTAAATTTTTAACATAAGAAAAGAACTTAGGACAAAGTTTTTTTTAAGCTAACAAATTCTTCAAACATCACAAAAATCTTGCACAGGAATATAACATTTTTATTCATTAATTCCTGATGTCTCTATTACGTGAATTGCCACTTTTCTTGGACTGAATTATCTTTTGTCATTTTTCTCTATGACAACAAGTTGTTAATATAGTTTTCTATAGAGACAATTGAAAAAGAATTTATTGTTTAGGGAAGTGTGGGTGGAAACGGGTGGGAACAAGTCATAGCAGTTAAGAAAATATGTTTTCAGAATTCGCTTAATATTTATTTACCTGACCATTTACATTTTCTCAATAAGACATGGAGTGACACTTTTTTAGTACCCTTTACGAATATAACTCTGATGAAACAAAGACAATTTAGAAAGTTTATTGTAAAAGTTAAGGGAATGATGTGTTCCTGGATTAGGAAAACGACAGAATGGAAAGGAAAGGAACAAAATCCTATAGAATTTGGATCTACAGGAACTTGGATGCAGACATGACTAGAATTCTTTATCCTGGATGACTAGGTTTACTGTTGTTAATTACAGTAAGAAGCATAGCAAAGTTCAACAAGACAGAAAATAACAAATGTGGAGGGATTGGTACTCTCATACACTGCTGGTGGGTCTGTAAAATGATACGACCACTGTGGAGACAAGTGTGGTGATTCCTAAAAAGTTGGAAATAGAAATATCATTTGATCCAGCAATCCCATTACTTGATATATATCCAAAAGAACTGAGAGAGAGGCAGGACACAAATAGGTACATACATATGCATGTTCATTGCAGCACTATTCACAATAGCAAAGAGATGGAAACATACTAAGTGCCCATCAACCGAAGAATGTATAAACAAAATTGTGGTACATACACACAATGGAACACTATGCAACTGTAAAGAATAACGTAGAACCTGCAAAACACCACACAACATGGATGAATTTGGAGAATATTATGCTGAGTCAAATAAATCAATCACAAAAGGATGAATATTGTATTAGCTCACTATAGTAAAAATTTAAGGAAAGCTTTATATGTAGAAAGAAACTTTCTTTTTTGGTTACTAGGGATGGAAGGTAGCATAGTGGCTAAAGCACTTGACTGCTAACCAGAAGGCTGGCAGTTCAAACCCACCAGCCACTCCTTGGAAGGAAGGTTAGGCAATCCTACTTCCGTAGTGATACTGCCTCGGAAACCCAAGGAGGGGTCGCTATGAGTCGGGGCTGACTCGACGGCACATAACAACAACAACAACAACAGGGATGGAAGGGAAAGGGAAGGAATATTTACAGATAAAGTGGAGGGAAAATATGCTGGAGTAGGAGTGGCAATATTAATTTCTGATAAAATAGACTTCCCCCTCCCCACTGGTACTCTTAGTATCGATTTCTAATTTTATAGCATTGTGATCTGAGAAGATACTTTGAAGTATTTCAATATTTTTCAATTTATAGAGGCTTCCTTTGTGGTCTAACATATGATCTATCTTGGAGAATGTTCCATGTGTGTTGGAAGAGAATGTATACTGTGCTGATGGGTGAAGTTCTCTGTAAATGTCTATGAGGTCAAGTTGGTTGATGGTATGGTTTAATTCTCCTGTATCTTTGCTGAATTTATTTCCAATTGTTCTATCTCTTATTGGAAGTGATCTATTAAAATCTCCTACTATTACTGTGGAGTCATCGATTTGTCTTTTCAATTCTGTTTAAGTCTGATTTATGCATATTGGGGCTCTTTCATTGGGTACATAGATATTTGTTATGGTTATGTCCTCTTATTCATTTGATAGTTTAATCATTACATCTTGTCTTTCATTATCTCTTATGATTGTTTTTATCTTAAAGTCTATTTTATCAGAAATTAATATTGCCACGCCTACTTTTTTTTTTTAATTGCCATTTGCTTGGTGTAATTTTTTCCTACCTTTGAGTTTTAGTCTATTTTGTCTTTGTTTCTAAGGTGAGTCTCTTGTAGAGACCATATTAATGGGTCATGTTTGCTTATCCAGTCTGGAATTCACCACCTCTTGAGTGGTGCATTTAATCTATTGACATTCAGTGTAATTATTGGCAAGTACAAATTTATTGATGTGTTTTTGTTATGTTTTTTTTTTCCATGGTGTTGCTGATTTCTTTGTTCCATATAATTTCTTGTGCTAAGATCATGTTATTTATGAATCATATTATCATCTCCTTTTCTATTATTTTAGCATTTGCTAAATATTTGTGTTGTCTTCTTTTTTATTTTGATGTAAAAGTTTTATTATTTTCTTTGAGGTTACCCTATGATTTGTTATTTTCTTCCCAAGTTAAAAATAGTCTCTTATATCTCACAATTGTCTTGATTTTGTCACATTTTTTTACATTCTGTAACGATACTATTTATTCCCTCTTTTTGGTTCATAGTTGTCCTCATTTACAATTGTTGTCTCTGTTTCCATGTTAACAGTCTTATAATCTTGTTTTACTTTGGATGGTTCTATAACTGGGTGGGTTTCTGGATTATGTCATCATGTGTGCTAATCATTGGTTGTTATTTGCTTTGTTTGTTCTCTATCGAAAAGACTCCCTTTAACATCTCTTGTAGGGTTGGTTTGCTTCTAACAAATTCCCTTAATTTCTGCTTATCTGGAAATCTAATTTCACCCTCATATTTGAGAGACAAATTTACTGGGTATATAATTCTTCATTGGAGATTTCTTTTCTTTCAGGGTTTTATATATATCACCCTGTTGCTTTCTCACTTGCTTGGTTTCTGCCAAGAAATCAGAACTCAGTCTTTTCAGTTGCCTTTTGTAGGTACTTTTTGATTTTCCCATGCTATTTTCAGGATTCTTTCTTTGCCTTTTGTTTTGATAAGCTTGATTATGACATGCCTTGGAGATTTTCTTTTGGAATCTATCCCACTTGGGCACATTGAACTTCTTGAATGGACATATTCTTATATTTCTTCATATAAGGGACCTTGTCTTCCAACAAATCTTTGACAAATTTCTCTATGTTTATATTTGTCTCTCTGTTCTGGAATTCCAATTACATGTAGTTTATCCCTCTTGATGGTATCACACATGAATCTTAGGTTTTCTACATTTTGTTTTGATCTTTTGTCTGATTGACTCCTTAACACAGTAGTATTGAGGTATTTGTCTTCTATATCATTAATTCTGTCTTCCACTGATTTGATTTTATACCTTTGCCCCTTCTATGTGTTATCTATTTATAGAATCCTAGTATTAGTCTTCTGGAGTGCTGCTTTTTTTGTATAATTTATAATCTTTTGTTTATTGAATCAATTTGCCATTGTATTGTATTCCTAAGTTGTTTTACAGTTTTGTCTGTGTTTTCCTTAATTTTATCAGGATTTTCCTTGATCTTGTCAGTGTTTTCCTTCATCTGTCTCTCAAGCTGCTGAAGGTACCCAAATATAATTCTTTTGAATTCCTTATCAAGGAGTTACAATGCTGATTCTTTCATGGGGATGTTTTCTGGCTTTGTATCCAGGTCCCATGTTTTTACCACTTTTTCTTGCTTTTTTGTGTGGACTAAAATGATCTGTTTTCTCCAAGATGTTGTGGTGGTGCTATAGTTATGTTTAATATGTGAAAGAGAATGAGAGTTTGTGCAAAGATCTCTGTTTGCTGTTCATAAGTAGAAGTTGAGGGTGAGTTGAACTGCATTGCCCTTTGTTTATTGATGGTCAGTTTGTGCAAAAGCAAATGATGGCCCTCCTTCACTGCATGGGGCTGCAGGAAGTGCAGTTGTAGTAGTGCTGTGTAGAAATGGTTGTTGTCTTCCATTCAGTTGCGGGGGGCAACAAAAAT
>NW_006922333.1:873297-874579 GCF_000298275.1 Orycteropus afer afer
TTTTTCTATGATAGACCATATGTTAGGCCATAAAGCAAGCCTTAATAAATTTAATACATAGAAATACTGTAAAGCATCGTCTCAGATCATAAAGCTATCAAGTTAGAAATCAACAATAGGAAGATCAACACTAAATGAGTTAACACATGGAAATTGAACAACACCCTCCTTGAGAAAGACTGGGTAAGAGAAGAAATCAAATTTAAAATTCAAAAATTACTTGAATCAAATGACAATGAAAACACAACACAGAAAAATCTTTGGGACACAGCAAAGCAGTGATTAGAAGCCAATTTACAGCAATCAATGCACACATCAAAAAAGAGGAAAGAGCCAAAATCAACACTTTAAACGAACATTCTCAAACAATTAGAGAAAGAACAACAAGAAAAGCATACAGTCACCAGAAGAAAGTAAATAATCAAGATTCAAAAAGAAATCAATGATACAGAAAATAGAAGGGTATAGAAAAAAATCAACAAGACCAGAAATTGGTGTTTTGAAAAGATCAATAAAATTGACAAACCACTCTCAAATTTAACAAAGGAAAAGAGGGAGAGAATACAAATAACACGAATAAGAAATGAAATGGATGACATCACAACAGACCCAACTGAAATAAAAAGAATATCAGGATACTATGAAGAACTGCACTCCAACAAATTTGAAAATCTGGAGGAAATGGACAGTTCTCTAGAAACACACCACTTACCTAAACTAACACAGATAGATGGGGAAAAGTTGAACAGGCCCATCATAAAAGAAGAAATAGAACAGGTCATCAAAAAAATACCAACAAAAATGGCCTGGCCCAGACAGATTCACTGGAGAATTCTACAAAACATTCAAAGAAGAACTCATACCAATCCTACTCAAAATATTCAAAAGCATAGAAAAGGATGGAATCCTCCTTAACTCATTTTATGAAGCAAGCATAACCTTGATAACAAAACCAGGGAAAGACATTACTCAAAAGGAAAACTACAGACCAATATCCCTCATGAACATAGATGCAAAAATCTTCAACAAAGTCCTAGCCAATAGACTGCAACAACATATCAAGAAAATCATTCATCAGGACCAAGTTGGTTTCATACCAGGTATGCAGGGATGGTTCAACATTAGAAAAACAATCAATGTCATCCACCACAGAAATAAAACAAAGGAGAAGAACCACATGGTCATATCAATTGGTGCAGAAAAGACATTTGATCAAATCCAACACCCAATCCTGATCAAAACTCTCAGCAAAATAGGAATAGAAGGGACATTCCTCAACATA
>NW_006922333.1:876228-876651 GCF_000298275.1 Orycteropus afer afer
GAAGAAGAACAAAGTAGGAAGTCTCACACTGCTGGATCACAAAACCTACTATACAGCGACAGTAGTCAAATCGGCCTGGTACTGGTTTAATGACAGATACATAGACCAATGGAATAGAATTGAGATTTCAGAAATAGATCCATCGACCTATAGTCAGCTGATTTCTGACAAAGGCCCAAAATTCATGAAATGGGGAAGAGAATGTTTGGTTAATAAATGGGGCTGGCAAAACTAGTGATCCATGTGCAGAAAAATGAAACAAGGTCTGTACCTAACTCCATACACAAAAACGAACTCCAGATGGATCAAAGACTTAAATATGAAACCTAAAACTAGGTTGCCTTGAGGAAAATATAGGGGAAAATTTAAGGGCCCTAATATAAGGCATAAATAGACTATAAAGCATAATTCATAATGCACAAA
>NW_006922333.1:877616-878273 GCF_000298275.1 Orycteropus afer afer
AAGTTGGAATTAGAAATACCATTTGACCCAGCCATTCCATTACTAGGTATATACCCTAAAGAAGTGCGAGCCATGACAAGAACAGATATATGCATACCTATGTTCATCATATTACTATTTACAATAGCCAAAAGATGGAAACAACCTAGGTGTCCATCCACTGAGGAATGGTGCACACTCACAATGGAATACTATGCAACACTAAAGAATAATGTAGAATCTGCAAAACACTGCATAACATGGATGAACTTGGAGGATATTATGCTGAGTAAAAAAATTCAATCACAAAAGGACAAATATTGTATTAGTCCATTATTTTAAATGTTAAGGAAAGGTTTATCTATAGAAGGAAATTTTCTTTGTTGGTTACCAGGGGTGGGAGGGGAGTGGAGGGAAGGCTGTTAGATAGACAGAGATAAGTATTGATTTGGATGAAGAAAAGGGCAATGTACCAAATGTGAGTGACCAATATGGCACCACTGAGGATGAGAAAGACATAGGAGGTACATGGGAGGTACAGACAACAAAGATGAACCCTTTTGCACATACAATACTGTGTTGTCAGTGAAGGCAAACATTGGTATATGGATGGATAGATGGGTGAACAGGATAAATGATTAGTTATGTCTATGAAATGGGGAGTGTATCCAAGAACAT
>NW_006922333.1:879767-881302 GCF_000298275.1 Orycteropus afer afer
GGAGGAGAAATAGAAGAGAGAACTCATTAGAAACACAAAAGAAGTCAGCAGAGGGAAGGATATTTAAAAAAAAAAAAAAAAGAAAAGAAGAAGAAAGAAAAAAATGAAAGAAGGAAGGAAGATAAAAAAAGAAAGTATAAAATACTACAGGACCCCCAGAGGCAGTGGGGACTCAGAATACTAACACCCCACCCTGAGAATTTTTGGCGACAACCTTGAACTTTTTGAGCTGAGTAGATAATCTTACTGGGAAACAGATCAAGACCCCCTTGACTTGGGCTGCCACAGTGTCCAGAAAGGAGTGGGGGAAAGAGAGAAACTCCCTCTGAGTAGGTGGAGCAATGGAGTGAGTTCACTGCACTGGGTTGGGGTTCAACCCTTCCACGACCCCTGTTTAGCACAGAATGGACTGGGGTACAAGGTATTTGCTGCTTTTCAATCCAAAAAGGAAAGTAGGAAAGTAGTGGCCTTCTACTTATTGGTGTCTCTATCGATTTTGAACTGCAGGTGTTTGATTGATGGTAGAGTATCATCATCAGTATACAGCTCAGGAAGACACAAAATACACTGCCTTTCTCAGCCGAGCTATTTGAATTAGGTCTGTGAAACGCAGAAAAAGGGGACTTGCTACTGGCACTTTTTTATCTTTTTCTTTTTTCCTCTTCTCTCTTACCTCATCCAGTAGAAAGAATACATTAAAGCACCATTAAGCAACAGGAGTTATTACACTGAGCACTTCATCAAATAGGTATCACCAATAACTCTTGCACCACAGAAACAACAAAAGACAATGGACAACATCAGCTTGTCCAAACTCCAACCCCCCCCCCCATTCATGATCAACAGAGACCACACACACCAGTGATTGCACCAACATAGAGAGAGCTGGAGTGCAAAGCAGCAAAGGTAATAACCAAAAAAGTGCACGTGCTTCAAGCTTCAAGATATAGTAAAACATAAAATCAGGGTGAAACAAATAAATACATAATTAACAATTAAAAACAACAACTTCAGAATATCTAGGAAACAATGGACAACCTCAAATTAAAAAAATAAAATAAAATAAACAGGACAAGACAGTAGAAATAAAAGCCCAGATTAAAGAATTATCTATCCTGGAACAAAAACAAGCAATAGAACTATCTGAGAAGGAATTGAAAAGATGTATATATAGGACTCTCTAAGAATTTGAGTAACCCATAAACAGAAACAACAAGAAGACATACAGAACCCTGGAAATATTCAGAAAAACCATTCAAGAACAAAATAACAAGACAAATACAAAATTAGAACTCATACAAAAACAGCAATTAGAAATCCAGAAGATAATCATGAAAATTACAGTCAGACAGCACAGTGGAAGGACAAAAGAGCAGACTAGAACTGGGTTAAGAACACATTTCCCAACCAGAAAACAAATCCCTTGACACCAGTCTGTATGAAGAAAAATCAGACCAAATATTTAAAAGAAATGAAGAGAACCTAAGAGTTATATGGAATTATATGAAAAGAAACAACATATGCCTCATTGGAAT
>NW_006922333.1:881567-882851 GCF_000298275.1 Orycteropus afer afer
ACTTGCTAACAGAAAATATCTCCCATATCATGAAGTAAGAAAAGATATCTGTCCAGGAAGCTCAATGGACCCCATAAAGGATAGATCCCAAGAGAATGTCACCAAACAATCAAACACTCCAAAACCAAAGAAAAAGAAAGAATCTTGAGAGCAGATCCAGAAAAATGAAATGTCACCTACAGTGGAAAACCAATAAGACTAAGTTCTGATTTCTCAGCAGTAACCATGCAGGCAAGAAGGCAATGGGATAGCATATGTAAAACATTAAAAGAAAAGAACTTCCAACCAAGAGTAATATATACAACCAAATTGTCCCTCATATATGAGGGTAAATCAAAACATTCTCAGACAAACAGAAATTAAAGGAATTTGTGAAAACCAGGCCAACCCTACAGGAAATGCCAGAGGGATTCCTTCCAGTAGAAAACCCACAACAGAGAACATCAAATTAAAATCAGGACACGTGACATCACCACTTAGAAACCAAACCAGAAATAGATGCTCAGAATAAGCTCACAAAATAATGTACACAGTGAAAATAGGGAGTCAATCTGCAGACCACACGAGCAACAAAGCAAATAGATGCAATAAAAGCTTTAATTACAAAACTTCCAAATGGATAAGAAGACAGGACAATGTCTTTATAGAACTGACTGTTACAAGCATAAGGAGATCAGAATTTACTTCAGGGAAATCACAAAGAAAATGAACAATTCTCCTCAGAAAATTGAGAAAGAAGAAAAACACGTGGGCTTAGTAAGCACAAAACCAACAATAATGAAGAAAAGAGAAGAAACACTCGATAACAAAATGAGCTCAGCACAGAAAAATATTTGGAACAAGGAAATCTCCAACAGTACAACAAAAAACACAATAGAATGACAGCAATAAATTCATACCTATCACTAATTACACTCAATGTGAATTGACTAAATGCACCACTCAAGAGAAAGAGAGTGGCAGACTGGATAAGAAAATAAGACTCATTGATATGCTGCCTTCAAGACACCCACCATACACACAAAGATAAAAACTTATTAAAAATTGAGGGGTGGAAAAAAATATGCCAAGCTAATGGTAACCCATAAAAGAGCAGTAGTGGCGATATTAATTTCTGATAAAATAGACTTCAAGGTGAAAAGCAGCATAAAGGACAACGAAAGACACTACATGATGCTAAAAGGATCAATTGACCAAGAGGATATCACCATAATTAAATTTTATGCACCAATGAAAGTGCTACAAAATTCATAAAACAAATATTAACTGAATTGTAAGGAAAAG
>NW_006922333.1:884165-885706 GCF_000298275.1 Orycteropus afer afer
ATACCAAAACCAGGGAAAGACACCTCTAAAAAGTAAAACTTATAAATATAGACAGAAAAATCTTCAACAAAATCCTGGCAAACAGAATCCAACAACATATCCAAAATAATAATAATAATAACCCATCCTGACCAAGAGGGATTCATACCAGGTATGCAAGGATGATCCAACATCATAAAAACAATCACTATAATCCACCAAGTAAACAAAGCAAAAGAAAAGAACCATATGATCAAATCAATTGACACAGAAAAGGCATTTGATAAAATCCAACACTCATTCTTGTTCAGAACTGTCAGCAAGATAAGGATAGAAGGGAAAATACTCAACATAATAAAGGACATATACTCAACAGCCAAAGTTATTTTTAATGGAGAAAGACTCGAAGCATTCCCCTTGTGAACAGGAACCAGACAAGGATGCCCTCTATCACCACTCCTATTTAATTTGTATTGGAAGTCCTAGCCAGGACAATAAGGCAAGAAAGAGAAATACAAGGCATCCAAATTGGCAAAGAGGAAGTAAAGCTATCTCTATTTATAATTGACATGTTCCTACACATAGAAAATCCAAGAGACACAGCAAAAAAAATACTGGGATTAATAGATCAATCAACTTGACCTCATAGACATATACAGAGCACTCCACCCAACAAAGCACAATACACATTCTTCACCAGTGCATATGGATCATTCTCCAGAACAAATAATATGTTAGGACACAAAACAAGCCTCAATACATTAAAAAATATTGAAATACTACAAAGTATCTTCTCAGATCACAATGCTATGAAGTTAGAAATCAATAATAGGAAGACAAAGGAAAAATATCAAATACGAGGAAAATGAATAATACACTGCTGAAAAACTAGGGGGTAACAGAAGAAATAATATGTGAAATTTTAATAAGTTTTAGCAAAGTGACAGGATACAAATTAAACATACAAAAATCAGTTGGATTCCTCTACCTCAACAAAGAGGTCTCTGAAAAAGAAATACGGAAAACAATAAAATTTACAATAGCTAACAAAAAGACAAAATATTTAGGAATAAATCTTACCAGAAACACAAAATATCCACACAAAGAATTCCACAAAACTCTACTATAAGAAACTACAAGGGCTCTACATAAGTGGAAGAACTTATTCACAGATAGGAAGACTGAATATATGAAAATGTCAATACTACTCAAAGCAATCTACACATTTAATGCAATCTCTATCCAGACACCAACAACATTTTTTAAGGATATGGAAAAACCAATTACTAACTTCATATGGAAAGGAAAGAGATCTTGGATAAGCAAAACACCACTGAAGAAGAAAAACAAAGAGGTCTCACACTTCTGGATCTCAAAACATACTCTACAGTCCACAGTAGTTAAAACAGCACGGTATTGGTACAGTGATAGACAGACCAACGGAAGAGAATCAAAAACCCAGAAATACATCCATCCATCTATGGACAGCTGATCTTTGACAATGGACCAAAGCTCATTAAATGGGGGAGAGATAGCCTCTTTAACAAATGGTGTTAGCTAAA
>NW_006922333.1:888029-889916 GCF_000298275.1 Orycteropus afer afer
CTAGTCCTTTGGACTGTTTCCATGAATCTTTGGTTTTCTTCATTCTTCTTTGTTCTGGATGAGGAGAGACCAATTGTTACATCTTAGATGGCCACTTGGAAGCTTTTAAGAACCCTGTCACTACTCACCAAAGTGAGATGTAGAACAATGTCATGCCATTTGAGTTTGATGTACCCTGTGCCCATGGTCCCAAGTCCACAGGTCCAAAAACTCGTTCCATTGGGGGATTGGCTGTGCCTAAGAAGTTATCATAACTTTGCCCCTCGTTTGTTCTAGTTATATCGAATTTCTTGCAGCACATACAAATACATATGTAGAAATGCCATCTGCCAATCTTATATATGGTTGTGGGTATATTCCCTTTTCCCTAGATATACCTGATCATTCAGCCTGTCTACCCATCTATTTACCTATAGAATAATGTTTGTTATCATTGATAAGGCAGTATTTTATATGTAAAAGAGTTTATTTTTGTTGTCTTTACCTTTTGTGCACCTCTCCGTGTCTTCCTTTTCCTTAGTGTTATTATGTTGGTCACTTTCCCTTCATCCAAATCAATACTTGGCTCTATCTACTTAATAGTGTTCCCTCTTCTCCCTTCCCATCCCTGGTAACCAACAAACTGTATCACTTTTTAAAAGTTTTCTAAACTATTACACATTAATAGCATCAGAGCATTATAAAGATCATTCAAATACAAGATGGTGCCTGGGGACATCTGTAATCAGTGCTTGATACTGACAACTTTTTATTTTGCTATCAAGTGTAATTTAATCTCAGTATTGTCAATATGATTACTTATGCTTAAATGGCATAACATTGTTCTACATCTTACTTTGGTGAGTAGTGACAGGGGTCTTAAAAGCTCCCAAGTGGCCATCTAAGATGGAACAATTGGTCTCTCCTCATCCGGAACAAAGAAGAATGAAGAAAACCAAAGATTCATGGAAACAGTTAGTCCAAAGGACTAGTGGACCATGAGAACCTCAGTCTACATGACCAGAAGACCAGAAGAACTAGATGGTGTCTGACTATCACTGTAGCTAATTGACTAGTGACTGGAATTAACTATAGGCTGTGCCATAAGTCCTTTTCCTCATTTATGTTGTTTTTCTAAGAAGTAATGGGTTTATCTTTTTCCCTATTATCTCCCAAGGCATCAGGGTGCTGGATGTCTGCAAGTACATGAACTGCAGTCCAAGATGACAGAATTTGTCTGGAAGAGGACTGACATTGTACTATAGTCTTGCTACATTTAGTAATATCAAACCCAGAAAAAGCAAGTTTAGTGAGTTCTCCCATGGTAAGATTCACTCTTTCAGTTATCCTGTAGCACAAAGAATTATATCTGGAGGAGAGTAGGTTTGCCCATAATATGTTCTTTTACATATATTATTTATGAAATTAATTTTAAGCCATAGGTCCTTCAGTATTTTATCTTTTGGAAATATCTACTCTAGGTCCTTCCTTAGAAATTCAAAACTCATTTCTCATACTGTTTCTCTGTCAAAATTGGAGCCTTTTTGTTTTCTTAACATTTCTTTTAAGATCTTTTTCATGAAGATATGAAGATAGAATGTCCTAGTTGCCTGGACTGCATGAAGAAACATAGGTATAAACAAATTACATGAGGAAAAATAAAGATTTGTAATTAATATTTCAAATTAATATTCCAACTCAGTTCATCTCTAAATTCATTTTTTGCCTCCAGAACTGTAAGATAATAAATTTATTTATCTATCTATCTATTTATGTATTTATTTGTTTGTTTGTTAGTTTGTTTGTTAGTTTGTTTGTTTTTGTGGTGTTCCCTCCCCTCCCACCCCTGGTAACAAACAAATAAATTTTCCTTCCATATATAAACCTTCTCCTGACTTTTTACAATAA
>NW_006922333.1:892243-892823 GCF_000298275.1 Orycteropus afer afer
GTTGATTTATTTGTTCCATATAATTTTATGTGCTGAGCTCATTTTGTTTACGAATCGTATCATCACTTCCTTCATTGCTACTGTTTTAGAATTTGGTAAATATTTGTGCTGGTACTCTTTTTTTTATTTTGATATGAATTTTATCATTTTTCTCTGAGGTTACACTGTGATTTAAAATTTCTTCCCAAATTTAGAACAGTCTGTTCTACCTTGTAGTTGTATTGACTTCTCTACTTCTGTAACTACACAATTATTTCCTCTCTTTTGGGTTTGTAGTTTTCCTCATTTGCCAATTTATTTCTCTGGTTCCCTGTTTACAATCTGGTTGGCTTATTTATTTTGGATACTTCTATAACTGGGTTGGTTTCTAGGTTATGCCATCATGTATGTTAATAGTTGGTTGTTGTTTTCTATTCTTGGTACTCTGTCCAAAGGAATCCCTTTAGCATCTCTTGTAAGATTGGTCTGGTTTTAATAAATTCCTTAATTTCTGCTTATCTGGACATGTCTTAATTTCACCATCATATCTGAGGGACAGTTTTGCTGGGTATGTAATTCTTGGTTGGAAATTTATCTCTTT
>NW_006922333.1:896248-897317 GCF_000298275.1 Orycteropus afer afer
TTTTCTATGTTTTGGAATAGTTTGAGTAGGATTGGTATCCGTTCTTCTCTGAATGTTTTGTAGAATTTTCTGGTAAAACCGTCTGGGCCAGGACTTTTTTTAGTTGATAATTTTTGGATGACCTGTTTAATACCTTCTTTTGTGATGGGCCTGTTCAACTTTTCCACAACCATCTGTGTTAGTTTAGATAAGTTGTGTGTTTCAAGAAATTTGTCCATTTCTTCCAGATTTTCAAATTTATTGGAGTACAGTTCTTCATAGTATGCTGATATTGTCCTTTTTATTTCAGTTGATTCTGTTGTGATATCACCAATTTTGTTTCTTATTCGTGTTATTTGTATTCTCTCCCTCTTTTCCTTTGTTAAATTTTCGAGTGGTTTGTCAATTTCATTGATCTTTTCAAAAATCCAACTTTGGGTCTTGATGATTTTATCTATAGTCCTTCTATTTTCTGTTTCATTGATTTCTGCTCAAATCTTGATTACTTCCTTTCTTCTGGTGACTGTAGGCTTTTTTTGCTGTTCTTTTTCTAATTTTTGAAGATGTTGGTTTAAAGTGTTGATTTTGGCTCTTTTTCTTTTTTGATGTGTGAATGGATTTCTATAAATTGGCCCTGATCACTGCTTTTGTTGTGTGCCAAAGATTTTTGTATGTTGTGTTTTCATTCTCACTTGATTCAAGAAATTTTTGAATTTCAATTTTGATTTCTTCTCTTACCCAGTCTTTCTCAAGGAGGGTGTTGTTCACTTTCCCTGTGTTTACTCTTTTCCTGTTGATCTTCCTATTGTTGATTTCTAATTTGATAGCATTATGATCTGAGAAGATGGTTTGCAGTATTTCGATGGTTTTTAATTTATTAAGACTTGCTTTATGGCTAACATACGTTCTATCATGGAAAATGTTCCATGTGCACTAGAGAAGAATGTGTATTTTCCTACTGTTGGGTGAAGTGCTCTGTAGATGTTTATAAGGCCAAGTTGTGGATTGTATTGTTTAGCTCTTCTGCATTGTTATTGAGTTTCTTTACAGTTGTTCTATCTTTCAAAGAAAGTGGTGTATTAAAGTCTCC
>NW_006922333.1:898736-899563 GCF_000298275.1 Orycteropus afer afer
TGTTCTTATATTTTCTTCCACAATTCTTCAAGGGTTTGTTTGTATTTTCCTTGGTCTATCTCTCAATCTTTTGAAGATAACTAAATATAGTTTTTTTTGAATTCCTTATCCAAGTGTTCCAATGCTGTTTCTTCCTCAGGAATGTGTTCTGAGTCTGTATCCTGCTCTCTTGTTTCTACCACTTTATCCTGCTTCTTTGTGTGGACTGTGATGGTCTGTTGTTTCCAAGGTATCGTGGCATTGTTATATTTAGATCTCTGTTAACTGTTTTTGTGAAGATCATCCAAGGGTGATTCAGGCTCTTCTTAGTGGTTTTTTATCATTGACCCATTGGTGGAGAAGGAGGTACTGGCTCTCGCTCAGTAAATGAAGTTGCAGGAGGTGTGGTTGTAGTTGTGTCTTATGGGAACTGTTGTTGTCTCCCACTCATTTAGACACAAATTACAATTGAATATCCATCAAAAAACTAAAAGCACAGGGAGAAAATACACAACATGTAATCACACAGGAACAGTGGTCAAAAAAAGAAAAAAGAGAAATAGAAGAAGAAAATACAAGACCTGCAATATTTGGGGATAGGGAACTAAGAGAAAAAAGTAGAGAAGGAGAGTAATGAAGGGAACAAAAATGGGAAAAATGCAAAAAGAAAAACAAGGAGCTTGGTTAACCATGAGAAAAAAAAAGGGAAAAGGAAAACCCTTAAATTTAAAAAAATAATAATAATAAATTTCAACCAAGAATAGGGAAAAGAAAAAATGCTGAGAACTAGGACCTGGGAGAGGAAGATTAAGAATAATAATAAAAAGGACAAAAGTATTAATAATAAT
>NW_006922333.1:900495-906727 GCF_000298275.1 Orycteropus afer afer
TCTTGACTGCATGGTTTCTGCTGAGAAATCAGAGCTTTGTCTTATTGGTTGCCCCTTGTAAGTAACTTTTCATTTTTTCCAGTGCTGCTTTCAGGATTCTTTCTTTGTCTCTGGTTTTGGTGAGTTTGATGATGGTATATCTTTGTGATTTTCTTGTGGGGTCTATCCTGTTTGGGGTTCTTTGTACTTCTTGGATGGATATGTTCTCGTCTTTCATCATACCAGGAAAATTCTCTCCAACAAATCTTTGACAAATTTTTTCTGTGGTTTTATTTGTCTCTTCCTGTTCTGGAATTCTGATTATACATAGGTTATTCCTATTGATGGTATCCCACATGAACCTTAGGCTGTCTTCATTTTGTTTTGATGTTTTTTTCTGATTGAAAAACAGAAATACTTCTGAAGAAGTATTGAGATATTTGTCTTTAATCTCTCTAATCCTGTCTTCCATTGATTCAGTTCTACTGCTTTACCCATTCAATGTGTCATCTATTTCTGAAAATTTAATATTGATCTTCTAATTTCAGTCTGTAGATTTTGAATCATTTCTAATTTTTCATTGATTTTGTCATTTTTTTTCTTGTATCTAGGGTTTTCTCTATGTTTTCCTTAATTTTGTCAGTGTTTTCCTTGATCTGTGTCTCAACTTGTTGAAGGTACCTAAATATAATTCTTTTGAATTCCTTATCAGGGAGTTCCAATGCTGCATCTTCCTCAGGGATATGTTTTGGGTCTATATCCTTGTCCCTTGTTTCTCCGGTTTTATCTTGCTTCTTTATGTGGATTGTGATCTTCTGTTGTCTCTGAGGCATTGGGACATTTTTGTGTTTATATTTAATTGATGATTGTATGTTGTAGTGACTTGCCCACATTTTGTTTGTTTCTTTTTTTTTTGTATGTTATGTACATAAGCAGTGTGCTGTGCTGTGTTTTTCTATTTGCTAGTTGGCAGCATTTATACACTCATCACTTTTTTCTCTTCCTGTTGTCTGCCTCCCGTATGTCCCTGAGGTCTTTGGCAAACAGAGTGTATTCTTAAGTACTGTTTTTGTTCAGGATTTTCCACTAGTTGGTGCCTAATCCACTTCTGTATACTTTCTTTCAAACCTTGGGGCACCAGGATTATCTTCAGTATTGATTTCTCCTTTTTGTTGAAGAGGGTCCGTGTACCTTCTCTGTCTATCCTGACATCTTATCAGAAGTCCTCTAATTTCCTCTTTTAGTCTGAACCAGGAGTGGTTTTCAAATTTTTCCTTAACAATTTGGAAAACATTTCAAACATATTTTATTTCTCTGTTTTCTAGCACAGGATTAGTAATTGAATAGGTGCTCAAAATATGTGTGCAGGCCTATTCATGGTATAGGCCCAGATTCTACCATGAGCTTAATTGAAGCCTTAATTTCATCAATTCATTCAATATTCTACAGGTATTTCTTGAGAACTTCCTATGTACCAGACATATCTAGGTTCTAGAGTTAAAATCAGAAATGTCATACTTATTTAAGGTCCTGAACTATATTTAAAAATCTGACATCCCCCTTCACTTTCTACAGTTCTTGCTATGCTGAACCAAAACTTTACTGCACCTTAGTATAGATTTTTGTTGTTGTTGTTGTTGGCTTATGTCTATTGGGTATAAGCTGTGCAGAAATGAAGAGAAAATGCCTAGCTGGACAAGGAGACAAAATTGCTGTTTACAGATCTTCAGTTAGTAACTCATTTTCATTGTCCATCTCAAGTCTGTCTGCCTACAAGTCTCATTGGTCTTCCTACTTATAGTATGTACCAGCAAATACCTTGGCTCTTGCTGAAGGGCTTTATTATTTTGTACAGCTGGTAAATTTGAAGTTTGAAGATGCTGTAGCTCTGTCTCCAAAATTTTAGCTAACATTGTTATTTGGAAAATTTTCACAAAAGTTAATTTTACAGTTTCATGCTTAGAATTTATATAAATTTTACTTAGCTGACATTGGTTTTATTCTGAATACCTTAGTTTCTATAATGTTATAAAATAAGCAAAAATCCCAATTAGCAACTGTGGTAGTTAAGATTTTATGTCAACTTGGCTAGGCCATGATTCTAAGTGGTTTAGTAGTTATGACGTAGTTACACCCCATGATGAAATCTGATGTAATGTAGTCACTTCTATGATAAAATCTGCTATGAGCAGCCAATCAGTTGAAAGGGAGTTTCCTTTGGGCTGTAGCCTGCTTCCAGCGTACACTGAAAAACTCTGAGAAAGATTGCTGGCTTTTTTCTGGGATTGCTGCATCTGGCTCATCACCACATGGATTTGAACCAGTGGCTGGCCTTATTGGATGCTGATCTTGGAACTTTTGCCTTTGTAGCCTGTGAACCACGAGTTTGCCATTTTACATGATGATCTTGGATTCATCAGCCTCTGTAGCTAGCTGCTGTACTGCCACTGACTTGGGACTTGCCGGTCTGTACAACTGCATAAACCATTTCCTTGAGATCTCTCTCTCTCTCTCTCTCTCTCTCTCTCTCTGTATATCTATATAATATATATGTAGATATATATTATATATTTAAAAAAAATCACTGCCATCTAGTCAATCATGACTCATAGCTACTCCTTCTTGGGTTTCCGAGGTGGTATCTCTAAGGAAGTAGATTGCCCAAACTTCCTTCTGAGGAGTGGCTGATGGGTTCGAACCACCAGCCTTCTGGTTAGCGGTCAAATGCCTTAGGCACTACGCCGCCAGCTCCCACACATATAAACTTACATATGAATGCAAACATATATATGTAAATATAAAGCTTCAGCACAGCAATCGTTTGTTGATTTTTCTTTTTTGTATTTTCCAAGTCTTATATGATGTTAAAAGAATACATAGTCTCATAATCTATAACCTAGACCAATACATCACTACTTTTCTGAATCTGAGAAGTATGACTATTAGCCCTTGTTCTTACCATACATCTTTGTGTTCAGTGCTTTTACTTATAAAAATCCATTGCATACACACACAACACAGGCTCTTTAAAACACAGGCAATAAAAAAAAAAGCAGTAGAGTTTGACTCACAGAAAACATGTTCAATAAAAAAAGCAACATTTTACCATCTAGCATGGCTAAAAGTTTTCTGGTGACATCTTCTAGGTTCTTCTCTGTATTTAGACCTATATGGCTTTTGTGTTAATATTTCATTCTGTTTTCATCTTTATCTTTAAGGATGTTTAAAATTATGTCCACGTATTAAAAAAGACAGTCTAATAAATCAACTTTGAGCTTTAATACAATGAAGTAGGACCTTGACTTTTAATATATCAATAACTAACACAACAGGGTCATAATAGTGACCATAAGGCAATTTCAAGACTGATCTTTCCTATATTAAAATTCTCAAATTTCCATGTTATCACAGTGTATTTTTTCTTCCAAATGGATCCATACTATATGCATATGTCCAGTGTATGTGTGTGTGTGTGTGTGTGTATGTGTATTCTGTGCAAAACATAGAAATTGACATTCATTGGGGTACATTTTTAGCAACACAGAACATAAATGATTGACAGAACAAAGCATATGGAAACTAAGAAGAATGTAACCCACATTTAGATCTAAGAAAAATATTTGCTTGAAGGGAAAATATTAATTAGTTTGTCTACATGCAAGATAAAAGTCTGGAAGAGATATCCGTCAAAAGGCAGTAGAATAAACAGCAAAATGGAAATTATTTGTAAATTGACAGTAAACTTGGCAAACATTGAAGGGGTAAACAACTTATTTGGCATGCAAAGCACTTCAAAATCACAGCCTCTGTCAGGAGGCATCTGTGCATAGATTCACTTATTTGACAGAAATTAACATTTTGCAGAAATCTTTGTTGCATGCTAAAGATTTCTTCATCCTCCTTAATTATTATAATTGCTGCTTCAGAATGGTCCATGTAAACACTCAAAAGATGCTAAAATCCACAAAGTCCAATCCAATTTTACCAATAATATAGAGCTATTGCACTTCGGAGTTGATTAAAATACTTATCAAGTGATGAGTTATTTAAGTAAATGTAGCAGGATTAATTTTCTAGAATGAAACATAACAACCATGTAAATTCTGGAAAGACTGTTATATTACTGGGACAAAGTAAAATTGTCTTTTAAGGAAAAGAAAACATTTCATCCACTTTTATCTATCTTGGAAGTAATTGAAATTCATCCATAGATCCAAAAGCCCACAAATAAAAATTCTTTCATTCTTTTTAGACAATTAATTATTCAGGTAAATTAAAATACGTGATATAGTAGAAATTATATTTTCAATTTAATTCAGCAGTCCTATCTCTGCCTCTAACCACTGTCAGTTAACATTTCAGGTTGTTTCCTCGTCAGAAAAGAAACTGAACTGAAATCACTACCATTGGGTCAATTACGACTCATAGCCACCATCACTGGAATTCTAAGGGTGTAAACTTTATGGAAACAGACTGCCTTATCTTTCTTTTGCAAAGCAACAGGTGGGTTTAAACCATTGACCTTTTGGTTAACAACCAAATGACTTAACCACTACACCAACCCAACAGAGCTCCTACATCAGAAAAGAAGAGATTAAATTTATCTTTCTCCAGTTTGGAGGTTACAGGTTATCTGGAATCTCAGTATGAACTCTCATAGTTTCTTATATTTGGTTCAAATGGGAACTTTCTCTTTACCAAGAAGTAATTTTGATTTGTTTTCTAATATTATTTGCTATTTTTGAGGGAGAGATTTGTGGATAAAAACAGTGGATACTTTCAAAATTATGAGATCTTTAAGCAGGAAGTGACTTTTCCTCATTCTTTTACCTTTGAAGAAGTCAAGTTTAGAAATTAATAGACTTGATTCCAGGTGTTACATTAAAAATAGCTCACTCTTATGTGTCAAGACCCTGTTAAGTACTTCACTCTCATTATATCTTTCAATCCTTGTGTTAAAGTAGGAGGCAGTCTAGCGTTAAATCCAGAAGTGAAATGAAATCCTTTGATTCAAGAATTATTCTTCCACACACTACAATATTCACAAGTCAAGTAGCCAGCTGCATATTTGTGATATAATTTATGAGACTCTGTCAGCCTACCATTCTACTGTCCGAGATTCATTCCTATGTGCTAAGAACTCAGATTCTTCTACGAAATTTCTACTAAAAGCCACAAAAAAATGTCTTCACAGTGATCCCATAAAAAGTTTTTACAGTCAGAGGCAAAATGAATGTTACTTGAGTTTTTCATGAAGTCAGATTGAATCAATTGAATGTGATATTCATTATTCTAAGATCACTCTTTCTACTCCTTTTGTGTCAAAGGGGATTTTCTCTTATAAAATTATGGTTTACATGGAAGATAAACTAATCTGGCAGGTATAGTTGAACATGACAGGTAAAAAGTAGGGCTCTAGCTTCAAGCTACCTTCCTTCCAGGGTACCAATGTGACTCTAAATTCCAGAACCTTGTGTAAGTGACTAAATCTCTCTAACCCACCAGCCACTCCTCAGAAGGCAGGTTGGGCAATCTACTTCCAAGTGATACCACCTCGGAAACCCAAGGAGGGGTTGCTGTGAGTTGAGTCCGACTCGACGGAACATAGCAACAACAGCAACCTCTACAATATGGTTAATAATGATGCCAATCTCACAATATTATTGTGATGATAATCTGATTTGATACATTTGGAGTGCCTGGCAAATGGTTGTTGCTGTTAAGCTGTTTTGACTCATAGCAACCCTAAGTAGAACAGAATGAAACACTCTCCATCCTGCGCTATCCTCACAATGTTAGCTGGACTTCAGCCCATTACCACAACTACTGTGTCAATCCATCTCTTTGAGGGTTTTCGTTTTTTTCACTGAGTCTCTACTTTTCCAAGAATGATGTTCTTCTCCAGGTCCCTCCTGATAACATGACAACAAAACAAAACAAAACAAAACAAAAAACATGAGACAAAAATCTCACAATCTTCACCTCTAAGCATTCTAGCTGTTGTTGTTGTTGTTGTTAAGTGCCGCCAAGTCGTTTCTGACTCATAGCGACCCCATGCACAGCAGAATGAAACGCTGACCGATCCCACACCAGCCCCACAGTCCCTGCTATACTTGAGCCCATCATTGCAGCCACTGTGTCAGTCCATCTTGTTGAAGGCCTGCCCCTCTTTCTTTGACCCTCCACCATACCAAGCATGACATCCTTCTCCAGGGAATGGTCCCTTCTTACAACATGACCAAAATAGGTGAGA
>NW_006922333.1:909497-910624 GCF_000298275.1 Orycteropus afer afer
TTGCTGTTGGAGACCTCTCGTATCACCCCCATCTGGGTCCCTGTGGCTGACTGTTCCTCTGTCTGGCTTCCTGGCTTTTAATCCCCTTTCTCCTCCTCTTCTGGCCTGCTTCTTTGGGCATCCCTGAGTTGTCTCTCCTCACCTGTATCCCTGGGGCTGACTGCTCTTCTCTCCGGGTTCAAGGCTTTTATCCCCTTTCTCCTGTTCTTCCGGCCTGCTACTCAGGGCGGGCCTGAGTTGTCTCTCCTCACCTGTAACCCTGGGGCTGACTGCTCTTCTGTCCAGGTTCAAGGCTTTTATCCCCTTTCTCCTGTTCTTCTGGCCTGCTACTCAGGGCGGGCCTGAGTTTCCCCTCCTCACCTAACTCCTTCAGCTGATTGCTCTTCTCTTTGGCTTCCTGGGTTTTATCCCCTTTCTCCTGCTCTTCTGGTCTGCTACTTTGGGTGTACCTGCGTTGTCTCTCCTCACCTGTAACCCTGGGGCTGACTGTTCTTCTGTCCATGTTCAAGGCTGTATTTTTGCCAAAACAGGTATGCTCATTCTTCTGGAAGTCCATGGTATATACAATATTCTTTGCCAACACTATTAATACAAAAGCATCAATTCTCCTTGGATCTTCCTTATTCATTGTCCAGCTTTTGCATGTATATGAAACAACTGAAAATTTCATGGCTTAGGTCAGTCAGGTACACCTTAGTCCTCAAAGTGAAATCTCTGCACTTTAGTACTTTAAAGAATCCTTTTGCAGCAGATTTTCCCAATGAAATATGTCTTTTCTTGACTGCTGTTTCCATGGGCTTTGATTGTGAATCCAAGTAAAGTGAAATATTTGACGCTTCAAACTTTCCTCCATTTATCCTGATATTGCTTACTGGTGTAGTTGTAAGGATTTTTTTTTCCTTATGTTAATTTATAATCCATACTGAAGGCTGTAGTCTTTTATCTTCATCAGTAAGTGCTTCAAATCCTGTTCACTTTCCACAAACATGGTTGATATCAGATATTATTCATATGGTAGAAATGTAGGTGCATGTGTGTAAGTATCTATGTATTTTTTCATAACTTTGCCTGTAAAAATAAAATGTTGGCAAATCTAATCTATATCAGTCCTGTCAATATTTTTTTTC
>NW_006922333.1:913269-915968 GCF_000298275.1 Orycteropus afer afer
GTAGTATGTTATGACAATTGAGCTTGATGTCAACTGCAATTAGATCCCAAGACAACAGATCCAACTACTCACTTCCTCTGAGTAGCTGGTTGTGACCAAGAAGTGACTACAACTTTGTCCTTTGTCAGCTCTACTATATACTTGGGGATACTTACAGAACACACAAATACACTTGTAGAAACATTGTCTGCCAACCCTATACATGGTCATGGGCACTCTCCCCACTGCGTACACATACCTAATTATTCAGCCTGTCCACCCATCTAGCCCCCCATAGATCAATGTTTGCCTTCACTGACAACATAGTACTGTGAGTGCAAAAGGGTTCATCTTTGTTGTCTGTAGGTCCGATGTACCTCTCTATGTTTTCCTCTTCCTCCATGCCACCCTGTTGATCACTGACATTTGGTGCATTGATTCCCTTCACCCAAATCAATACTTGTCTCTATCTATCTAGCAGTGTTCCATCCCCCACCACCACCCCGGTAACAAACAAAAAATCTATCCTTCCATGTATAAACATTTCCTTGGCTTTTGACAATAGCAGACTAATACAATATTTGTCCTTCTGTGATTGACTTATTTCACTCAGCGTAATGTCCTCCAAGTTCATCTATATTATGTGGAATTTTGCAGATTCTACCTTATTCTTTAGGGTTGCATAGTATTCCATTGTTTGTATGTACCATTGTTTGGTTATCCAATCTTCTATTGATGGGCACTTAGGTTGTTTCCATCTCTGTGCTATATTGTAAATAGTGCTGTGGTAAACATGGGTGTGCATATATCTGTTCTTGTCCTGGCTCTCCTTTCTTTAGGATATATACCTAGTAATGGAATGGCTGAGTCAAATGGTATTTCTAATGCCAAGCTTTTAATGAATTGCCATACTGCTTTCCACAGTGGTTGTATCATTTTACAATCCCACTAGGAGTGTATGAGAGTTGCAATCTCTCCACATCCTCACCAACATTTGTTATTTTCTGTCTTGTTGAACTTTGCTACTAGTGTTGGTGCAAGATGGTATCTCATTGTTTTGATTTGTATATCTCTAACAGCTAATGATCATGAGCATTTCTTCATATGCTTGTTGGCCACCTGAATATCGTCTTTGGTGAAGTGTCTATTCATGTCTTCTGCCCATTTTTTAGTTGGATTATTTGTCTTTTTGTTATTAAGGTGTTGATATTTTCTATAAATTCTGGAGATAAGTCCCTTGTCAGATATGTCAATGCCAAAAATGTTTTTCCCTATCTGTATGTTCTTTTTTGTCTCTTTTGGAGAAGTCTTTGGAAGCACATAAAAAAATATTGTTTAGAAGGTCCCATTCATCTAGTTTATCTTCAGAAATTTGTGCTTTTTGGGTTATGCTTGATAGTCCATTTATGCCATATATTGTTGTTCTTGCTGTTATGTGCTGTTGAGTTGGACCCAACTCATAGTGATGCTTCCTTGGGTTTCCAGGGTGGCATCACCACAGAAGTAGATTGCCCATCCTTCCTTCCAAGGAGTGGCTAGTGGGGTTGAACAGGCAGCCTCCTGGTTAGCAGTCAAGTGCCTTAGGCACTATGCTATCAGAGCTCCCATGAGTTATATTAAAGCACCTAAATTTTCCCCTAGTTTTTCCTTGAAGAACTTTATAGTTTTAGGTCTCACTTTTAAGTCTTTGATTTATCTGGAGTTAGTTTTTGTGTATAAAGTACAGATCTTGTTTCATTTTTCTGCAAATGGATATCAAGTTTTGCCAGCACCATTTGTTAAACAGACAATGTCTTCCCCATTTAATGGATTTCAGCCCTTTGTCAAAGATCAGTTGATCATAGGTCAATGGATCTATTTCTGGGTTCTCAATTCTATTCCATTGGTTTATGTGTCTGTCATTACACCAATACCAGGCAGTCTTGACTACTGTGGCTGTATAGTAAGTTTTAAGATCCGAGAGTGTGAGACCTCATACTTTGTTTTTCTTCTTAAATGATGCTTGCTTATCTGAGGTCCCTTTATTTCCCCTATAAAGTCAATGATTGTTGTTTTCTATATCCTTAAAGAATGTTGATGAGGGGACTTCCAGTAAGATGGAAGAACAGGCAGACAAGCAACACAGACCCTCTTCAGCAAAGGAAAGAAAAAACAATTTACAGAGATAAAGAAGATAATCCTGGAACCCTGATCATTGAAAGAAATTATACAGAAGTGGATTAGGCAACAACTAGTGGAAAAACCTGAACAAATACAGCGAGAACAGAGACAGTCAGAGATGCAGACTGTCAGCTACTCTGACTAGATCAACAGCCTGAATATTTCCTAGTGGTGTTGGGACCTGAGAATTGACATAAAGATCAATCTAGGTCACCAAGGGTTGCAGGGATAACTGCTCTTGTGGCCTATGTCTAGGAAGGGAAACAGCAAGGTGGGAGACAACCTGAACTGTGGACTTTCTGCTGCCCAGAGGGCGCAGCCATTTTGATAGTTTACACATGGCAGCCAGTTTGGATATTTAAAGTGACCGGGGGTGAAGCCAGTTTGAATGTTTACCAGCAATGGCCATTTTGGATATTTAAAGTGACTGAGGGTGCAGACATTTTGAATTTTTACAAATGGCAACCATTTTGGATTTTAAAGTTATAGCATTCTTATTCAGATTCCAGGGTCCTAAGAACAGGCTCTGTTTGCCAGGTCGACAAGGACATACGAGATGC
>NW_006922333.1:918788-919786 GCF_000298275.1 Orycteropus afer afer
CTCATGTTCATCACAGCACTATTTACAATAGCAAAAAGATGGAAACAACCTATGTGCCCATCAGCGGAAGAGTAGATGACCAAACTATGGTACATACACATACTGGAATGCTATGCAGCACTAAAGAATAATGTAGAGTCTGCAAAACTCTGCATAATATGGATGAACTTGGAGGACATTATGTTGAGTGACATAGAAGGTGGGTGGGAGTGAGGGATAACCACACTTCTGTTCACCAAGAAGGTGTGGAGTCTAAGATTAACAAGGGGAATATTGCACCCTTCCAGTTGTTTGTGTCCAGAATGTCCTTTCAGTTCCTGGCAATTGGAGCATATTCATACGTACCTAGAATCTGAGAGAATCCCAAATGGTCAAACCTCTTGTAAACACTCAAAATGGATGCATCCTCTAGAGAGCCAATTCTATGGCTCAGCCCATCTCCTTCTTTGCTGCTTCCCCTTTGATTCACCAGCCACCAGTGCAGTCCTCTGTGCACCCCCTGGCTAGCAGGGCCGAGTTTCTGGTTAATTCTTAAATCCTAACACCACTTGGCAATATCCAAGCTGTCTGTGCCATCAGGATCACTGAGAGGGTAGCTTCATACATCTCCTTTTTCTGTGTTTTCCTGCAGGTTTTTCTACTAGTTGGAGTTTAGTCTACTTCTGTATCCTTCCTTTCAAAGCTCAGGGATCCTGGATTTTCTTCTGTATCTGTGTTAATTGGTCCCCCTTTTCTTTGTTGAAGATGATCTCGGTAGTTTGTCTGCCTATTCCACCATCTTACCAGAGTACCTGTATCATTAATTTTTATATAGGAACCTACATGCATATTTTATCACTTTTAGTGTGTAGTCATTATTATAATAAGTTTTCATATATACTGAGGAATTCCTGGCTATTCAAATTATCTAAAGTGTGTGAATGGTAATGAAAAGTTGGAGGTTTGAGTTCATCCAGAAGCATGTTGGAAGAAAGACCTGGCAATCTACTTCTGAAAAG
>NW_006922333.1:919951-922577 GCF_000298275.1 Orycteropus afer afer
GTTTGGTTTTCATACTGAACAGCCATTTGCGCTTTACCTATAAAACTTCAGCACTTTTGTTATAAATATTTTATGACTTATTTCCAGATACTTTGAAATATTTTTTTTTCCCATGGGGTCCACATAAATATTTAGGATCCCGTGTACTGCAATGGTTAAAGCACTTGGCTGCTGACCAAAAGATTCAAACTCACCAGACACTCTATAGGACAAAGATGTGGCAATCTGCTCTGTAATGATTTACAGCCTTGGAAACCTTACAGGGCAGTTCTACACTGTACTATAAGGTCACTATGAATCAGAATCAACTTGATAGCAACGTGTTTGGTTTGGGTTTTTTTGGTGTATGAATATTTGGACACTTTTAACCAGAAGGCTGGTGGTTCAAGCCCATCAGCCATTCCTGGGAAGGAAGGTTGAGCAATCTACTTCCATAGTGATACCACTTTGGAAACCCAGGGAGGGGTCACTATGAGTCAGATCCAACTCACCAGCAGTGTTTTTTTTTGTTTGTTTGTTTGGTTGTTTTAGGTTTAGGAAATGTTTTTATAACAAATCTTCAAAAATTAGCTTATCTACTCTCCTTACTTTGGTGTCTCCATTATGACTTGCCTTACTCAGCTTCCTGATCCTGATATCTCTGCTTTCTTAGAGTAGCCTTTCACACATAGATTATTTTATAAAGCCATTCCATTCGTTAAAAATCACATTTACTCAAAATTAGTTTTGAAATACTTTTATATTTTCTTTTATATTGCCCATAAAATGCATTGCAGTAAATATGATTTTTGTGTATGATCCTGGATTGTAACATGTATATAAAGATATATAATTTATAAAATAATACACAGTAATTACACACAACTGCTGGCTGCTGAGGCTGAACAAGTCTGAAGTCGACAAGTAAAATGCACATACCCAAGATAACCAAACAACATGGCAGGGCACTAGTTAAAGAGTCCCAAGATTAGAAGACAAATGGCAGACTACTGATGATTCAGCCAAATGCAGCATTCAGTTGCACCACGAAGCTTCCTCTTATAAACTGGAAGCGGACCTTGTCCCTAAGGCTCATAGTTGATTCCACTGTGGAGTTGATTAGCATTCTCATCAAGGGGAATCACTATCTCCAGCTGCCTGGGCACTCAAAGCTAGGCCCAGCCAAGTTGACACAAAATCTTAACTGCCATGGTAAGAAACAAGTATTTATTTGGGTGGAAGGAAAGGCAATTTACCAGAAGAGAGTGACAACACAGTAATACTAATGAAATGGAAGACACAGATAAATGCACAAGAGGTACAGACAACAAAGTTAAACACTTTTCCATACATAATACTGCATTTTCAGTAATAACAAACATTAATCTGCAGGCTGAATGATCAGGTATGTCTAGGCCATAGAAAATATACCCATGATTGTACATAAGTTTGGCAGATAATAGTTCTACATATATATTAGCATGTGCTATAGTGCCTAAGGCACTTGACTGCTAACCAGAAGGCTGGAGGTTCAAACCCACCAGCCACTCCTCGGAAGGAATATGGGGCAATATACTTCCGTAGTGATACTGCCTCGGCAACCGAAGGAGGGATAGCTGAGTCGGGTCTGACTCGACAGCACATAACAACAACAACAACAACATAAGAATGTCCATATATACAATAGAGCTAACAAGGTGCAAAGTTATGATCACTTCTTAGCCACAGCCAACCACCCTGAGAAAGTGAGTTGTTGGGCCTGTAGGCTCAGTACCATGGTCGTGGGGTACATTAAGCTCAATTGGCATAACATATTACACAAAAACATTGTACATCCTAATTTGGTGAGTAGTGACTGAGGTCTTTAAAGTTTGTCAGCAGCTTTCTAAAATGCAACAATGATCTCCCCTCATCCAGAGCAAAGAAGAATTAAGAAAATCAAAGACACATGGAAACAATTAGTCCAAGGGACTAGTGGACCATGCGAACCTCAGTCTATATGACTGTGAGACAAGAAGAACAAGATGGTGCCTGACTACCACTGGCAACCACTTGGAAAGGGATCAGTATAGGGATCCTGGATAGAGTGGGAAAAATTCTGGAACAAAACTTAAAATAAACAAAAAAAATACCAGGCTTACTGGTCTGATAGAGACTGGTGAAACCCTGAGACTGGCTCCTACTCACCCTTTGGGCTTGGAATTCAAGTCACTGCTGTGGCTTCCAGCCTTACAATAGACAGGCATATAAAATGAATATTTACATCGAGTAGGTACACTCTCTACAACAATCAACCCTAGGAGACCATAAGGACAGTATTTGCACAGGGAGGTAGATCAGTGGGCAGGAATGCATAGGAAAGGACACAGGGAAAAGGTAACCACAGGGAAGTAGTGGGAAGAGAGCCCTTATACTATGGGGATTGCAATCAATGCCATTAAATGAATTTGCTCTGTAAACTTTCACCCAAATCATTATTTAAAAAAAAATAAAAGTCTTCAATTTCTTCCTCTTTTGTTTTAGTGATTTGTGCATAACTTGAATAATGATAGCTATAACTGGTTTTTTTTTTTTTTTTTTTGTAAGCTTAAGGATGTTGCCATATCACTGATAGCATTGTCCTTGCTATAGATCTTGAAATGTTCTT
>NW_006922333.1:922677-924632 GCF_000298275.1 Orycteropus afer afer
TCACTGATAGCATTGTCCTTGCTATAGATCTTGAAATGTTCTTTTTGACGATCAATGTGACACCATTCTTCATTTTGTCATTCCCAGCTTAGTAAACCACATTCTATTTTTCCCCCTTTTTGGTTTGTAGTTTTCTTCACTTGCCAATTGGTGTCTCTGGTTCCCCATTTACAATATTCTAAGTTTATTTTAGTTTGGATACTTCCACTGCTGTGTTGGTTTCTAGGTTATGTCATTTTGTGTATTAATGGTCAGTTGTTGTTTGCGATGATTTGTTCTCTGCTCAAAGGACTCCCTTTAGTATCTCTTGTAAGATTGTTCTGGTTTTAGCAAATTCCCTTAATTTCTGCTTATCTGAAAATCTCCAAATTTCACTGTCATATTTGAGGGATGATTTTGCTGGGTATATAATTCTTGGAAATTTTTATCTTTCAGAGTTTTATATATACCATCCCATTGCCTTCTTACTTGCATGGTTTCTGCTGAGAATTCAGAGCTTTGTCTTATTGATTGTCCTTTGTAGGTAACTTTTCATTTTTCCCATCCTGCTGTCAGGATTCATTCTTTGTCTTTGGTTTTAATGAGTTTGATGATGATATGTCTTGGTGATTTTCTTTAGGGGTTTATCCTGTCTGGGGTTCATTTGACTTCCTGAATTGATGTATTCTCATCTTTCATCATATCGGGGATGTTCTTTTCCAACAAATATTGGACAATTTTCTCAGTGGTTTTCTTTTTCTCTACCTGTTCTGGAATTCCAATTACACATAGGTTACTCCTTTTGATCGTATCCCACATAAACCTTAGGCTTTCTTCATCTTGTTTTGATCTTTTTTCTGATTGATCCATTTTCAAATAAGTATTGGGATATGTTTCTTCAATCTCATTAATTCTGTCTTCCATTGATTAAATTCTACTCCTTTGCCCTTTCAATGTATTATCTATTTTGGACAATTTAGTATTAATCTTCTGGATTTCTGTCTGTACATTTTATATCATTTCTAATTTTCCATTTATTTTGTCATTTTGTTCTTGTATTTTCTTCCAAAATTGTTCTAGAGTTATATCTGTGTTTTCCTTAATTGTGTCAGTGTTTTCCTTGATTTGTCTCTCAGTCCTTTGAAAATACCTATGTATAATTCTTTTGGATTCCTTATCAGGAAGTTCCAATACTGCTTCTTCCTCAGGGATGTGCTCTGGGTCTGTATCCTGCTCCCTTGTTTCTACCACATTATCTTGATTCTTTGTGTGGACAGCAATGGTCTGTTGTCTGTGAGACACTGTGATGTTGTTGTATTTATATGTCTGTTGAGTGTTTGTGAAGAACAGCTAAGGGTGAGTCAGGCTCTTCTTAGTGGTCATTTATCATTGGCCAGTTGGTGGAGAAGGAAGTGATAGCTCTCACTCAGTAAGTAGAGCTGCAAGAGGGGTGGGTGTGGTTGCATTGTATGGGCACGGTTGCTGTCTCCCCCTCAGTTAGACAGAAACAACAATAGAAAAAACATCAAAAAAATAAAAGCAAGTGGACAAAAAACACACTGCATAAACACACAGGAAAATTCACTGCTCTGGTTACTTAATGCCACTATAACAAGAATATATATGACAAAAGAGGTGGCATTAACAAACAGGAGTTTATTCTTACAATTTGGAGGCTTTAAGTTCAAGTCCAAAGTGCCAGGCTCTAGGGGCTGGGTTAAAGCCCCTCAACCATGTGATCTAGCTCTGCCTCCTGCTCTCGGCCCACTGGAACTAGAGGCATTTTTTCACTCAGACAGCTGCTGGATACTGAGGCTGCCAAGCCCAAGGTGGAAAAGTAAAAAGGCACAGTCCAGATGTTACCAGACCACATGGCAGGCCATGAACTTAAGTCCATTTTAAGTCCCAAGGTTAGCAGAGCATGGCAGGCTGCTGAACAATGACACGGCTACATGCAGGGTCCAAGCTTGCCATAA
>NW_006922333.1:924982-927184 GCF_000298275.1 Orycteropus afer afer
AAAAAAAAATCTGGGCATGCAGGGCAGGGCACCCAGGCTCCATCTGAGCACACAGAATGGGATGGAATTCCTGCCGACCCAGAAGGTGGTTGGGAGTGAGGGATAGCCATACCTCCCTTCACCAAGAGGGTGTGGGGTCTAAGAGTAACAAGGAGAATATTGCACCTGTCCAGTCGTTCATGTCTTGAATGTCCTTGTGGTTCCCTGCAATTGGAGCCTATTCTTAAGTCCCTGGAATCTGGGGAATGCTGTCGGTTTAAATATCCAAAATGGTAAAACTGCTTGTAAACATTCAAAATGACTACGCCCTCTGGACAGGCATAAGTCCACAGCTCAATCCACCTTCCTTTTTGCTGCTTCTCCTTCTATTCACCAGCCACCAGTGCAGTCCTCTGTGCAGCCCCTGGCTATTGCTGTTATGTGCCATTGAGTAGTCTTCAACTCATAGTGACCCCTCCTTGGGTATCTCTATGGAAGTAGATTGCCCAACCTTCCTTCCGTGGAGCGGCTGGTGGGTTTGAACCGCCAACCTTCTGGTTATCAGCCAAGTGCCTTAGACACTATGCCATCAGAGCAGCCCCTGGTGAGCAGGGCCAATTTTTGGATTAATTCTTAGGTCCTAACACCACTCAGCAATATTCAAGCTGTCTGTGACATCAGGATTGCTGACAGACCACAGCTCCATATGTCTCCATTTTTGGCGTTTTCATGCAAGTTCTTCTACCAGTTGGATTTTAGTCCACTTCTATATCCTTCTCTTCAAATCTCGGGGCTCCAGGATTATCTTCTATATCTGTGTTAATTGGTTGCCCTTTTCTTTGTTGAAGAATGTCTGTGCAGTCTATCTGCCTATTCTGCCATCTTACTGGAACAGCTCCAAGACCTTTTTGTTGTTGTTGATAAATTTTTTATGAATTGTTCAATTTCTTCTTTTGTTATGGGTCTGTTCAAGTTTTCTACCTCAGTCTGTGTTAGTTTAGGTAAATAGTGTGTTTCTAGGAATCTGTCAGCTTCGTCTCAGAGTTCAAATTTGTTGGGGTACTGTTCTTCATAGTATCCTGATGTTATTCTTTTTATTTCTGTTGGTTCTGTTGTGACATCTCCCAAATAATTTCTTATTCATGTTATCTGTGTTCTCTCCCTCTTTTCCCTTGTTAATTTTTTAAAAATTTTATTGTGGTGAAAACATACACCACAAGATATTTGCCAACATGACAAATTCCCCCTTTACAGCTCAGGGACATTGATGACATTTTTCTTGTTGTAACATTGTTATTGACATCCTTTTCCACAATATTCCACCATCATCAGCATAAACTCAATGCTTCATAAACAAAAGCTTCTCCTTTCCCTACTCCCTCATACCCTTGGTAACCACTAATAATCCTTGGTTTCTATATATCTGTATTTTTTTTTTTTTCAACCTAAGTAGGAATTAAGCTTCCCCTCCCCTCCTATCTCTGGTGACAATGTTTCCTTCCATGTATAAACCTATCTTAGATTTTTTACAATAATGAATTGATACAATATTTGTTCTTCTGTTATTGACTTATTTCACTCTGCATAATGTCGTCCAAGTTTATCCACATCATTCAGTGCTTTTCAGATTCTACATTATTATTTAGGGTTGCCTAGTATTCCATTGTGTGTATGTACCACAGTTGTGTTTATTCATTCCTCGCTTGATAGGCACTTAGCTTGTTTCCATATCTTTGCTATTGTGAATGGTGCTGTGATGAACATGGGTGTGCATATATCTGTTCATGTCCTGCCTATCAGTTCTTTAGGATATATACCTAGTAATAGAATTGCTGGATCAAATGGTATTTTTATTTCCAACTTTTTAAGGAATTGCCATAGCAATTTCCACAGTGATTGTACCATTTTACAGTCACACCAGCAGTGTGGAAGAGTTCCAATCTTTCCACATCCTTGCCAACATTTGTTATTTTCTCTCTTGTTGAACTTTGCTATTAAGATTGGGGTGAGATGGTATATCATTTTTTTCAACATGCATCTTTTCCATGGCTAATGTTAGCAAACATTTGTTCATGTGTTTGTTGGCTACCTAAATACCTTCTTTGATGAACTGTCTGTTCATATCCTGTGCCCATCTTTTAATTTATTGTTTGTCTTTTGGATGTTGAGGTGCTGTAGTTTTTTATAAATTTTAGAGATAAGTCCTTTGTGCAATATGTCATT
>NW_006922333.1:927549-928488 GCF_000298275.1 Orycteropus afer afer
GTATGAGGTATGGATCCTGTTTCATTATTCTGCAAATAGATATACAGTTTTGCCAGCACCATTTATGAAAGAGACTGTCTCTTCCCCATTTGATGGATTTCAGCCATTTGTCAAAAATCAGCTGGCCATAGTTGGATGGATCTCTTTCTGGATTCTCAGTTCTGTTCCATTGGTATATGTGTCTCTTGTTGTACCAATACAAGGCTCTTTTGACAACTGTAGCTGCGTAGTAGGTTTTAAGATTTGGGAGTGTGAGACCTCCTACTATATCCTTCTTCTACAATTGTATTTTGCTTATCCAAGATCTCGTTCCTTTCCATATAAAATTGTGATTGATTTTTCCATGACTTTAAAGAATGTTGATGGATTCTTGTTTGGGATTGCATCGAATATATAGATTGCTTTGGGTAGAATTAACATTTTCACAATGTTCAGTCTTCCTATCCGTGAAAACGGTATGTTCTTCCACTTACATAGAATGTCTTATAGTTTCTTGAAGTAGTGTTTTGTAGCTTTCTTTTTGTATGTCTTTTGTGTTCCTGTTAAGGTTTATCCTGAATTATCTTATCTTTTTGATAGTTATTGAAAATGGTAGTGATTTCCTTATTTAATTTAAAGAGACCTCTTTGCTGGTGTAGAGGAATCCAACTAATTTTTGTATGTAGATCTTGTATCCTGCCACTATGGAAATATTTCAAAAAGTTCCAGTAGTTTTCTTGCTGAGTCTCTTGGGTTTTATACATATAGGATCATATCATCTGCAAAAAGGGATAGCTTTACTCTTCCTTACCAATTTGGATGCCTTTGATTTCCCTTTCTTGCCTTATTGCTGTGGCAAGGACTTTCCATTTCAATGTTGAATAAAAGTGGAGATAGAAGGCATCCTTGTCTTGTTCCTATTTGCAAGGGGAATGGTTTCAGTTTTTATCCATATAAAAT
>NW_006922333.1:929618-932112 GCF_000298275.1 Orycteropus afer afer
CAACCTATTTTGCTGGAACATTGTTTTTGCCCTAAGCACACAGAGGTTGAGCCAAACAAGTATTCAACCATAAGAGAGGCCTTGCCTTCTCTCAGCTGTTGTTAGAACATGTGCCTTGCAATCATGTCCTTCTGGTAGTCTTTTTCTTGGTCTCTAACAGATTAGTTAAGTAGTGTGTTTCTAGAAATCTGTCCATTTTTCTAGGTTTTCAAATTTTGGAGTACAGGTCTTCATAGTGACCTGATATTAGTTTTTATTTCTGTTGGTTCTGTTGTGACATCATCCATTCCATTTCTTATTTGTGTTATTTGTGTCATCTTCTTCTTTTCCTTTGTTAAGTTTCCAGTGATTCATCAATTTTATTAATCTTTTTAAGGAAACAACTACTAGTCTTGTCAATTTTCTTCTATTGTCTTTCTATTTTCTGTTTCATTTATTTGTACTCAAATCCATTATTTCTTTTCTTATTATGACTAGGCTTTTTTTGCTGCTCTTTTTCTAATTGTTGGAGATGTTGGGTTAAAGTGTTGATTTTCACTCTTTCTTCTTTTATGTTCTGTGCCTTTATTGCTATAAATTGGCCTCTGATCACTACTTTTGCTGTTTCCCAAAGATTTTGGTAGGTTGTGTTTTCATTCATTTATTGCTTCTGTTACCCAGTCGTTTTTGAGAAGAATGCTATTCAATTTCCAATACTTGTGCTCTTTTTCCTTTGACATTCCTAGTTTTGATTTCTAATTTTATAGCATTGTGATCTGAGAAAATGCTTTGGAGTATCTCAATGTTTTAAAATTTATTGACACTTGCTTTCTGTCCTAACATATGTTCAATATCAGAGAATGTATCATGTGAGGTGGAAAAGAATATATATTGTTGTTGTATGAAGTGCTCTGTAGATATCAATAAAATCAAGTTGGTGTATCATATTGTTCAGTTTTTCTGCATTTTGTTGAGTTTCTTTCCAGTTCTTTCTTTTATTGAAAGTGGTGTATTAAAGTCTCCTACTATTATGGTGGAGTCATCTATTTGTCTTTTCATTTCTGTTAAAGACTGATTTATGTATTTGGGACTCTTTTATCAGGTGCATAGATATTTTTATGGTTATGTCCTCTTGTTCAAATGATTCTTTCATCATTATATAATGTTTTCCTTGTCTCTCATGGTCATTTTTGTCTTAAAATCTACTTTATGAGAAATTAATATTGCCACTCTTGTTCTTTTTTGATTGCCATTTGCTTTATATCTCTTTTTCCAACCTTTGATTTTTAGTCTATTTTTGTCTTTGTGTCTAAGGTGAGTCTTTTGTAGGTAGCTTATTGATGGGTCATGTTTTCTTATCCAGTCTGCAACTCTGTGCCTCTTGTGTGGTGCATTTAATCCATTTATGTTTGATGTAATTATAGACAAGTATGAATTTACTGCTCTCGTTTTGTTACGTGTTTTTCCATGGTGTTGCTGATTTCTTTGTTCCATGTAATTTTCTGTGTTGAGCTTATTTTGTTTATGAATTACATTATCATCTCCTTCATGGTTATTGTTTTAATATTTGCAACATATTTGAGCTTCTCCTCTTTTTTTATTTTGATGTAAAAGTTTATTATTTTTTTTGAGGTTATCTAATGATTTATTATTTTCTTCCTAAGTTTAAAATTGCTCTATCCAAAATTTTCTTGACTCTCTCACCACTTATAAGTTCTGTAACTACACTAGTCTCTGTTTGGTTTTTAGATGTCCTCGTTTACCAATTGATGTCTCTAGTTCCCTGTTAACAATCTTGTGAGCTTATTTTAGTTTGGATACTTCCATAACTGGGTTGTTTCTTAGTTATGTAGCCATGTTTGCTAATCATTGGTTGTTTTTGCTGTTGTTGATTCTCTGCCTGAAGGACTCCCTTTAGCATCTCTTGTAAGGTTGGTCTGGATTTAACAAATTTCCTTAATTTCTGCTTATCTGGAAATCTCCTAATGTCACCATCATATTTGAGGGACAATTTTGCTGGGAATATAACTCTTGGTTGGAAACTTCTTCTTTCAGTTTTTCTTTCTTTCTTTCTTTTTTTTTTTTTTAAGAGCTTGTTTTACATTCAACATAACATGTACATTTAATTTCATTCCCCATTCACCATGTTCAACCCTAACCCAATCTCCTCTCTTCCCTACCCTGTAACCCTCCCCCTGTGCCCCTCATATTTATGCACTCCTGTTTGTCTTGTATTTTCTCAATTTGAATGTTGGTCCTCTGTTGTCCCTTGGTCTATTGCTCTAAGGGATGTATTACCATAGAGAATGTGGCTGCATCATCTTGAGTTGAGTGGTCTGCATGTACATCTAGTTAATTTTTGGGCTGAGAGCCTACCCCTGGGGGTGAGTTTTATTCCAGGTGCAGAATGTATTCCAGGGCCATAGTATTGGGTGTCTCACCAGATTTCATCTGACCAATAATTCTGGTTGTTATTGAGTTTTTAGATTTTGTTCCAAGTTTTCCCTCCCACTCT
>NW_006922333.1:932694-938130 GCF_000298275.1 Orycteropus afer afer
GTCAGCATGTGGGCCACAACTAGCCCAAAATTCATCCCTCCCCTTCCCTCCCCATCCCTGTAACCTACAAAGTGAGTTCCCTTTCCTAAGCAAACCCTTTTCTGTCTTTTTACAGTAATGGGCACATACAGTACTTGTCCTTCTGCAATCGACTTATTTCACTCATCAAAATGTCCTCCAGGTTCATCCACATTGCGAGATGATTCGCATATACCTCATTGTCCTTTAATGTGGCATAGTATACCATTGTGTGAATATACCATAATTTGGTTATCCACTCATCTGTTGATGAGCATTTAAGTTGTTTCCATCTCTTTGCTATGGTGAATTGTGCTGCAATGAACGTAGGTGTACATATGCTGTTTGTGCACTATCTCTCACCTCCTTACAATATATTCCTAGTAATGGAATGGCTGGGTCAAATGGTACTTCTATTTTCAGTTTTTTTAAGGAAACGTCATACCTTTTGCCACAATGGTTGTACCATTTTACAATCCCACTAGCAGTGCACAAGAGTTCCAATCTCTCCACAACCTCGCCAGCATTTGTTACTTTCTGACTTGTTGAACTTTGCTATTATTGCTGGGGTGAGATGACACCTCAATGTTATTTTGATTTGCATCTCTCTAATGATTAATGAGGAGCTCTGGTATCATAGTGTCTAAAGCACTTGACTGATGACCAGAAGGCTGGCGGTTCAAACCCACCACACACTCCTTGGAAGGAAGATGGGGCAATCTACTTCCATAGTGATACTGTCTCACAAATTCAAGGAGGGGTCGCTATGAGTTGGGTCTGAATCAATGGCACACAACAACAACAATGATTAATGATCATGAGCAATTTATCATGTGTTTGTTGGCTGCCTGTATATCTTCTTTGGTGAAGGGTCTGTCAAAGTCTTTTGCCCATTTGTGAATCAGGTTGTCTCTTTGGTGTTGAGGTGTTGAAGTTTTCTATAGCTTTTGGAGATAAATCCTTTATCAGATATGTCATAAGCAAATATTTTCTCCCAATCTGTAGGTTCTCTTTTTACCCTTTTGATGAAATCTTTCGATGAGTACAATAATTTACTTGTTAAAAGGTCCCAGTCATCTAGCTTCTTTTCTAACTCCTGCACATTCTGTGTTATGCTTGACAGTCTATTTTTGCCATAAATTAGGGCTCCCAGATTTGCCCCTATTTTATCTTTGATGAATTTTATAGTTTTGGGTTTTACATTTAAGCCTTTGATCCAGCTTGGCTTTGTTTTTGTGTATGGGGTGAGGTATGGGTCTTATTTCATTTTTCTACAGGTGGATATGCAGTTTTGCCAGCACCATTTGTTGAAGAGGCTGTCTCTTCCCCATTTAATGGGTTTTGGATCTTTGTCAAAGATCAGTTGTCCATAGACAGATGGGGCTATACCTGGACTTTCAATTCTGTTCCATTGGTCTATCTCTCTATCATTTTACCAATACCATGCTGTTTTGACTACTGTGGCTGTATAGTAGTTCTTAAGATCTGGGAATGTGAGCCCTCCCACTTTGTTTTTCTTCTTGAGAAGTGCTCTGCTTATTCGAGGTGTCTTTCCTTTCCATCTGAAACTAGTAATTATTTTTCCATGTCCTTAAAAAATTTAGTTGAAATCTGGATCGTGATTGCATTAAAAGTATACATTGAGTTAAGTATTATTGACATTTTCACAATATTTAGTCTACCTATCCCTGAACATGATAGGTTTATCCATTTATGTAGTGCCCTTGTCTTTTGTAGCAGTGTTTTTTAGTTTTCTCTGTATAGGTCTTTTGTGTCTCTGGTGAGGTTTATTCCTAGATATTTTCTCTTTTCCGTAGCTATAGTAAATGGTATTGTTTCCCTCATTTCTTTATCCAAGGACTCCTTGCTGGTGTAGAGAAATCCAACTGATTTTTGCATCTTGACCTTATATCCTGCCACTATGCTAAACCTCTCTACTAGTTCCAGTAGTTTTTTATTGAGTCCCTTGGGTTTTCTATGTACAGGATCGTATAATCCACAAATAGAGATAGTTTTAATTACTCTTTGCCAATTTATATGCCTTTTATTTCTCTGTCTTGCCTTATTGTCCTGGCCAGGACTTCCAATACAACGTTAAATAGAAGTGGTGATAGAGGGCATCCCTGTCTGGTTCCCATTTGTAAGGGAAAATGTCTTCAGTCTTTCTCCATTAACGATGTGGGTCATTGGCTTTGCATATATACCCTTTATTATGTTTAGGAATTTCCCTTCTATCCCTGTTTTGCTGAGAGTTTTAAACAGGAATGGATGTTGAATTTTATCAAATGCCTTTTCTGCATCAATTGATATAATCATATGGTTCTTTTCCTTTGTTTTGTTTATGTGGTGGTTTACATTGATTGATTTTTTGATGTTGAACCACCCTTGTAAACCTGGTATGAAGCCCAACTGTGTGTATTAATTTTTTGATATGTTGTTGGATTCTGTTGGACAGGATTTTGTTAAAGATTTTTGCATCTATGATCATGAATGATATCAGTCTGTAGTTTTCCTTTCTAGTGCTGTCTTTCCCTGGTTTTGATATTAGTGTTATGCTTGCTTTATAAAATGAGTTTGGGAGTATTCCATCTTTTTCTATGCTCTGAAATAGCTTGAGTAGCATAGGTGTGAACTCTTCTCTTTATATTAGATAGAATTCTCCAGTGAAGCCATCAGGGCCAGGGCTTTTCTTTGTGGGAAGTTTTTTATGACCTGCTCAATTTCTTCCCTTGTTATGAGCCTGTTCAAGTTTTCTATCTCTGAGTGGGCTAGTTTAGGTAGGTCTTGTGATACTAGAAACTTGTCCATCTTTTCTAGGTTCTCAAATCTATTGGAGTACAGTTTTTCATAATATTCTCTCAGTATCTTTTTTATTTCAGTTGGTTCTGTTGTGATGACACCATTTCGATTACAATTCTTGTGATTTGGATCTTCTCTTTCTTTTCTTTTGTTAGGTTTGCCAATGTCTTATCAATTTTATCAATCTTTTTGAAGAACCAACTCTTTGTTTTGTTGATTTTCTGTATGGTTTTTGTGTTTTCTGTTTCATTTATTTTTTCTGCTCTGATCTTTATTATTTGCTTGATTCTAGATAATGTAGGATTCTTTGTTGTTCCATTTCTAGTTGTTGGAGTTGATGAGTTAGAATGTTGATTTTGTTTGTTTCTTCTTTTTTGATGTATGCATTTATTGCTATAAAATGTCTTCTTAGAACTGCTTTCACCGTGTCTCATAGGTTTTGGTATGATGTATTTTCATTCTCATTTGTTTGTAGTCATTTTTTTATTACTTCAGTTTTTATCTGTTCTGTTAGCCAGTAGTTTTTGAGAAGTGAGTTGTTAAGCTTCCATATGTTTGATGCTTTTTCCTTGCTCTTCCTATTATTAATTTCTAATTTGATAGCATTGTTGTCCAAGAAGATGCTTTGCAGTGTTCGATGCCTTTGAAATTATTGAGGCTTGTTTTATGTCCTAGCATATGATCTACTCTGGAGAAGGATTCATGTGCACTGGAAAAGAATGTGAATTGTGCTTTTGTTGGGTGGAATGCTCTGTAAATGTCCATGAGGCCAAGTTGGTTGATTGTATTGTTGAGTTCTTCCGTATCCTTGTAGAGTTTTTTTCTAGTTGACCTGCCCTTCTTTGAAAGTGGCGTGTTAAGTCTCCTATTACTATTGTAGAGTTGTCTATTATCCGTTTTAATTCAGTTAATATTTGCTTCACATATTTTGGAGCACTTTCATTGGGTACATAAATATTTATTATTGTAACATCTTCTTTGTCAATTGACACTTTCAGCATCATATAATGCCCCGTCTTATCTCATAATGTTTTCCACATTAATGTCTATTTTATCAGAAACCAGTATTGCTATTCCTGCTTTTTTTTGGTTTCCATTAGCTTGGTATATTTTTTTTCGTCCCTTAACTCTTAATTTGTTTTTATCTTTGTGTCTAAGGTGGGTCTCTTGTAGGCAGCATATTGATGGGTTTTCCTTTCTTATCCAGCCTGCCACTCTTTTTCTCTTGATAGGTGCATTTAGTCCATTCCCATTGAGTGTAATTAGTGATAGGCATAAATTGATTGCTGTCATTCTATTGTATTGTTGATGGTGCTTCTTTGGTCTTTATACTTTTCTGTGCTGAGTTCGGTTTGTTGGCTAGAGGGAAACAGCATGGTAAGTACTGACGAGACTCCATTTTGATGTTCTTCTTTCAGGATTTTATATATATCATCCCATTGACTTCTTGCCTGCATACTTTATGCCAAGAAACCACAGCTTAGTCATATTGGTTGCTCTTTGTAGGTAACTTTTCATTTTTCCCATGCTACTTTCAGGATACAAGAATGTCTTTTGTTTTGGTGAGTTTGTTTATGAAATATTGTGGTATTTTTCTTTTGGTATCTATCTTGTTTGGGGTTCATTGTACTTCTCAAATGGACATATTGTCACCTTTTATCATGTTACAGAAATTCCTTTTCAAAAACTCTTCAACAATTTTCTCTGTGGTTTCATTTGTCTCTTCCTGCTCTGGAATTGCAAATAGAGGTAGGTTATTCCTCTTGATGGAATTCCACATTAATCTTAGGATTTCTTCACTTTGTTTTGATCTTTTCTCTGACTGATCCCTTTCCAAACAAGTATTCAGGTATTTGTCTTCAATCTCATTAATTTTCTCTTTGATTGATTGTATTCTACTCTTGTATCCATTCAATGTGTTATCTACTTCTGAAATCTTAGTACTAATCTGGATTTTTATTTGGTGTTTTTGCATCATTTGTAATTTTTTGTTTATTTTTAATTTGTTCCTGTATTGTTTTCCTAAAATGCTCTAGAGCTTTGCTTGTGTTTTCCTTAATTTTTCCAGTGTTTTCCTTGATCTACCTCTCAATTTGTTGAACTTATTCAAATATAATTCTTTCGAATTGCTTATCAAGGATTTAAAATGCTGCTTTGTCCTCAGGGTTTTTTTTTTTTTCTGGGTTTGTATCCTGATCCCTTGTTTCTACTAGTTTTGGTGCATCTTTGTGTGGACTGTTATTGTCTATTGTCTCTGAGATATTGTGATGTTGCTTTATTTGTGATTGTATTTTGGTGTGATTTGTGCAAGGTTTTTTAATTCCTTTATTTTGTTTTGATATATCTGTGTGAGCAGGGTACTGTACTCTTCTACTCACTGGTTGTTAGCACTTAGCCACTCATCACCTATCTCTTGTGAGTGTGATAGAGGATGAGAATGTGTGCACAGATTTCTGCTAGATATTTGTAAAAAGCAGTTGAATATGGTATTGAGCTGGTATTGAGCTGGTATTGGCCAACATCCATTGTTGGTTAGTTGTTGAAAAAGCAAGTGGTGGCCAAAGATGGTGGACTAGGCAGAAAGACTGCAGAAAACCTCCTCAACAAAGAAAAGGGAAA
>NW_006922333.1:938988-939833 GCF_000298275.1 Orycteropus afer afer
CCATTCCTTGTTTTTCTTTCTGCATTTTTCCCATGTTTTTCTTCATTATTCTCCTTCTTATCTTCTTTTCTCTAAGTACCCTATCCCCAGATACTGCAGGTTTTCTTGTTTTTTCTTCTTCTTTTTCCCTTTTTTCTTTTTTTTTGGTTACTGTTCCTGTGTGATTACATAGTGTGTTATTTGTCCATGTGATTTTAGTTTTTTTGATTGTTATTCAATTCAAATTTGTGTCTAACTAAGTGGGAGACAACAACAGTCCCCATAAGACACAACTACACACACACCTCCTGCAACTTCACTTACTGAGCGAGAGGCACTACCTCCTTCTGATCAACAGACCAATGATAAAAACTAACAAGAAAAGCCTGAATCACCCTTGGTTGCTCTTCACAAACAGTTAACAGAGATCTAAATACAACAATTCTACAATGCCACGGAGACAACAGACCATCAAAGTCCACACAAAGAAGCAGTATAAAGTGGTAGAAACAAGGGAGCATGATACAAACCCAGAACAAATACCTGAGGAAGAAGAGGCATTGGAACTCTCTGAGAAGGAATTTGAAAGAATTATCTTTAGGTATCTTCAAAGGATCAAGAGACAGACCAAAGAAAACATGGGAAAAAAAAAAAAAAACAAGAATTTCAGAAGAAAATACAAGAACAAAATGACAAACTAAATGCAAAATTAGAAATGATTCTAAATTTACAGACTAAAATCCAGAAGATTAATACTAAATTGTCAGAAATAAATAACACATTGGAAGGGCAAAGGGGTAGAATTGATGCGATGGAAGACAGAATTAATGAGATTGAAGACAAATACCTGAATACTTCTTTGGAAA
>NW_006922333.1:940977-942029 GCF_000298275.1 Orycteropus afer afer
AGCATATACTAAAACAACAGCAACAAAGGAAATGATAACACGAGTCATAAACCTAATGAGCTCAGCACAGAAAATAATATGGAACAAAGAAACCAGGGACACCATGAAAAAACACATAAGAAAATGACAACAACAAATTCAAACTTATCAATAATTATCCAGAATGTTAATGGATTAAATGCACCACTCAAGAGACAGAGAGTTGCAGATTGGATAAGGAAACAAAACCCATCAATATGCTGCCTAAAAGAGACACACCTTCAAGATAAAGACAAAAATAGACTAAAAATCAAAGGTTGGAAAAAGATATATCAAGAAAATGGCGACTGTAAGAGAGCAGGAGTGGCAATATTAATTTCTGATCAAATTGACTTTAAGACTAAAACCACCATACAAGACAAGGAAGAATATTAGATAATGATTTAAGGATCAATTGAACATGAAGCTATAACCATAATCAATATCTATGGAAGCAATGAAGAGCCCCAAAATACATAAATCAGACATTAAAAGAGTTGAAAAATCAAATAGATGACTACACAGTCATAGTGGGAGACTTTAATACACCACTTTCTTTGAAAGATAGAAGAACTGAAAGAAATTCAACAAAGATACAGAAGACTTAAACAATACAATCCACCAACTTGGCTTTATAGACATCTACAGAGGACTTCACCCAACAGCAGCACAATATATGTTCTTCTCCAGTGCACATGGAAAATTGTACATGATAAACCATATGTTAGGCAATAAAGCAAGGCTTAATAAATTTAAAAGCATTGAAATACTGCAAAGCATCTTCTCAGATCATAATGCTATCACACTAGAAATCAACAATAGGAAGATCAACAGGAAAAGAGTAAACACATGGATACTGAATAACACCCTCCTTGAGAAACACTGGGTAAGAGAAGAAATCAAAATTGAAATTCAAAAATTCCTTGAATCAAACATGATTGAAAACACAACATACCAAAATATTTGGGACACAGCAAAAGCAGTGATCAGAGGCCAATTTATAGCAATAAGTGCACACATCAAAAAAGAAGAAA
>NW_006922333.1:943684-944926 GCF_000298275.1 Orycteropus afer afer
TGATTGGGACCTTCTAAAAATTAAATTTTTATGTGCTTCCAAAGACTTCTCCAAAAGAGTCAAAAAAGAACCTACAGATTGGGAAAAAAATATTTCGTAATGACATGTCTGACAAGAGACTTATGTCTAGAATTTATAGGAAACTCCAACACCTCAATAACAAAAAGACAAACAATCCAATTAAAAATTGGGCAGAAGACTTGAATAGACACTTCACCAAGGAGGATATTCAAGCGACCAACAAACATATGAAGAAATACTCATGATCATTAGCTATTAGAGTGATGCAAGTCAAAACAACAATGAGATACTATCTTGCTCCAGCACTAGTAGTAGCAAAGCTCAACAAGACAGAAAATAACAAATGCTGGCAAGGATTTGGAGAGATTGGGGCTCCATACACTACTGGTGAGACTGTAAAATGCTACAATCATTGTGGAAAGCAGTATGGTATTCCTTCAAAAGTTGGAAATAGAAATACTATTTGACCCAGCCATTCCATTACTAGATATATACCCTAAAGAAGTGAAAGCCATTACAAGAATAGATATATGCACACCCATGTTCATCACAGCACTATTTACAATAGCCAAAAGATGGGAACAACCTAGGTGTTCAACTGAGGAAGGATAACCAAACTATGGTACATACACACAATGGAATCCTATGCAACACTGAAGAATAATGTAGAATTTGCAAAACACTGCATAACATGGTTGAACTTGGAGTACATTGTGCTGAGTGAAATAAGTTAATTACAAAAGGACAAATATTGTATTAGTCTGTTATTGTAAAAAACCTAGTCCTAGTGACTGGTACTCCTTCTGATCTGCAGCCTATATGACTATGATACCAGAAGAACTAGATGGTGCCTGGCTACCAATGTCAACCACTTGGAATGGGATCTATGTAGAGATCCTGGATAGAGTGGGAGAACAATGTGGAACAAAACTAAAAATCATTTGGAGAAAAAAAAGGGGGGGGACCAGTTTTGCTGGTCCAATAGAGCTTGGTGGAACCACTGAGACTATGTCCCCTAATTGCCCTTCAGGTCTGGAATTGAACCCACACCTGTGGCTTTCAGCCGAACAAAAGACAGGCATATGAGTTGAACATTTACCTGAGGTAGGTACACTCCTTGGAGAGAACAATCGTGGGAGAAAGAATGGCTGTTTATGCACAGGGATACAGCTCAGGGGGCAGGAGTGCATTGAGGGATGGACACAGGGAAGAGGTAACTAT
>NW_006922333.1:963960-964729 GCF_000298275.1 Orycteropus afer afer
CTGTTAACTGTTTGTGAAGAGCAGCCAAGGGTGGTTCAGGCTCTTCTTGGTGGTTTTTTATCGTTGGCCCATTGGTGGAGAAGGAAGAAGTGGCTGTCACTCAATAAGTGAAGTCGCAAGAGTTGTGGGTGTAGTTGTGTCTTATGAGGACTCTTGTTGTCTCCCACTCAGTTAGACACAAATTACAATTGAATAACCATCAAAAAATTAAAGCCCATGGATGAAAAATACCCCATGTAATCAATCACACAGGGACAGTAACCAAAAAAAAGAGAAAAGGAAAAAAAGAAGAAGAAAAAACAAGCAAACCTGCAATATCAGGGGATAAGGCACTAAGTAGAAAAAAAAAAAAAGTATGGAAGGAGAATAATAAATGAAGGAAAAAAAACAGGAAGAATTCAAAAAGAAAAACAAGGAATAGGGTTAGTAATGAGAAAAAAAAGGGGGGGAAAGAAAAGAAGGAAAAAAAAAAAACAACCTAAATGGGGGGGGGGGGTGGGCAGAATTTCAACCAGGCACAGGGAAAAGAAAAAATGCTGAAAACTAGGATCTGGTAGGGGAAAGTTAAGAATAATAATAAAAAGGACAAAAAGTATTAATAATATTATTTGTTTTGAAACGGACAAATATAAGCAAACTAATACTGGGAAAAAGAAAGCAAAAAAAGAAAAAAGAAAAGAAAAGAAAAGAAAAAATCAGTGGATGACTGAGTAGGGCACCCAGGCTCCGTCTGAGCACACAGACTGTGATGGAGTTCCTGTGGGCCCAG
>NW_006922333.1:965060-968050 GCF_000298275.1 Orycteropus afer afer
GCGCTGTGTCTTTAAATATCCAAAATAGTCAAGCCACTTTTTAAACCTTCAAAATGGCAGCATCCTCCGGACTGGCAAAAGTCCACAGCTCAACCCACCTTTCTCTTCACCTTCTCCCTTTGTTCCTAGCCACCATGCAGTCCTTGGTGCAGTTCCTGGCTATCAGGGTGATTTTTAGATTAATTATTAAGTCCTACCACCACAGGAATCTACGAGAGCGCTGTCTCTTTAAATATCCAAAATAGTCAAGCTGCTTTTTAAACTTACAAAATGGCGGTGCCCTCTGGATGAGCAAAAGTCCACAACTCAGCCCACCTTTCTCTTCACCTTCTCTGTTCCCCAGCCACCGTGCACAGTCCGAGAAGTCCCTGGCTAGCAGGGTGACTTTTAAGTTAATTTTTAGGTCCTACCACCACTCGGGATTGTCCAAGCCATTTGTGCCATCAGGAGCGTTCATGTCCCTGCCAGACCGCACCTCCCTATGTCTCCTTTTTTGGTATTTTCAGGGAAATTCTTCTGCTAGTTGCGGTTTAGTCTACTTCTGTATCCTTCCCTTCAAGGCTCAGGGGTCCAAGATTATCTTCTGTGTCTGTGTCAATTGGTTTCCCTTTTCTTTGTTGAAGAGGGTCTGTGCAGTCTGCCATCTTCCTGAACTCCAAGAATTTAATTTTAGAAGACCTTGGTCATCTAATTTATCTTCTGCTGTTTGTGCATTTTCACTTATGTTTGGTATTCTATTCATGCCATATATTTGGGCCCCTAAGTTTACCCCTATTTTTTTCTTTCATGACATTTATAATTTTAAGTTTTACATTTAATTCTTTGATCCATCTAGAATTAGTTTTTGCATATGGTGTGAGATATGGATCTTGTTTCCTCCTTCTGCAAATGGATTTCCAGTTTTGCCAGTACAATTTGTTAAAGAAACTATCCCTTCCTCATTTAATGGATTTTGACACTTTGTCAAAGGTCAGTTGACAGTAAATGGATGGATCTATTTCTGGGTTCTCAATTTCATTCCACTGGTCTATTTGTCTGTCATTATACCAATACCAGACTGTGTTCACTATTATAGGTGAATAGTAGGTTTGATATTGTTGAGTATGAGACCTCCTACTTTGTCCTTCCCCAATAGTGCTTTGCTTATCTGAGGGCTCTTTCCTTTCCATATAAAATTAGTGATTGGTTTTTCAATGTCCTGAGAGCATATTTATGGAATCTGGATTGGGATTACATTAAATGTATAGATCGGTTTGTGCAGTATTGACATTTTCACAATGTTGAGTCTTCCTAATCATGAGCTTGGTATGTTCTTCCATTTATGTAGGTTTCTTATAGTTTCTTGAAGTAGTGTTTTATAATTTTCTCTGTATAGGTCTTTTGAGTTCCTGGTAAGATTTCCAAGTATCTCAACTTTTTGGTAGTTAGTGCAAATGGTATTGATTCCCTTATTTCCTTTCAGTAGTCTCTTTGCTGGTGTAGAGAAATGCAACAGATTTTTGCATGTTACTCTTGTATCTTGCCACTATGCTAAATACTTCAATAAGTTCCAGTAGTTTTCTTGCTGAGTCTCTTGGGTTTTCTATGTATAGGATCATATCAACTGCAAATAGGGATAATTTTACTTCTTCGTTACCATTTGGATGCTTTTTATCCCCTTTCTTGCCTTATTACCCTGGCTCAGGCTTCCAATACAATGTTGACTAGAAGTGGTGATAAAAGACATCCTTGTCAGCTTCCCATTCTCAAGGGGATCATTATACTCTTCTTCTTCTTTTTTTTTAATGTTATATAGGATGAAGATGACAACAGCTACTCAATAGATTGCATAGGAACCACAGAGACAGTGAATTTATGTTAATATGGAAGAACAACTCTGAAATGAGGGTGAGAATGGTTGCACAACTTTAAGAATGGAAGTTTCACTGAATTTTACATGTAGAAGCTGTTGAATTGGGATTAGTTTTGCTGTGTATATTCTGAACAACTACAACAAAAGAAATAATTTCTCTTAAAAAAGGGGGCTAGGTAAGAGGATCCAACAGTCCAGATTAATCCATGGGTTTCAGGGAATTAAAAAAAAAAATGATACGCTATTGTGTTTCATTTCCCATTCAACAATTTCTACATAAATTGTTCATTGGCATTGGTTACAATTTTCAGAAAGCATGAACATCCTCCTTATTTCAGTTCTGGATGTTTCATTTCCATTAATCTAGTTTTCCTGTCCCCTTATCTTCTAATCTTTGTTTTAAAGTACACAGATGATTTATATGTGTGTGTGTGTGTGTGTGTGTGTGTGTAGGAACACAGTACTCACAGGTGATATTCTTTATTTACTTTCATGAGCAAGCCAGTCTGTTATTTAGCTAAAAAATGACTTAAGGGGCTTCTTTTGGTTCAAGATTAAAAGAATATCTAGGGACAATAGTCTAAGGGTGTCCTCCAGTCTCAACCAATCCTGTTAAATCTCTTTCTCTCTGTCTCTCTCTCCATATATATGTATTTAAGAAGTTAATGTTCTATTCCACCTTTTTCTCCTATTCTATCAGGAGCCATCTGTTGTGCACTAGATCAGAATGGTTGATAGTGGTAGCAGGACACCATCTAGTTCTTCTGGTCTCAGAGTAGATGAGGTCATGGCTCATTTAGACTATTAGTTTTATAGACTAGTTTCTTCTTTGAGTCTTTGATTTCCTTATTTCTGTTTTGTTCTGAACAAGTAGAGACCAATAATGGTATCTTAGATGGCCATTCACAAGCTTTAAGACCCCAGAAAAAATTCACCGAAGTAGGATGTAGAACACACACTTCATGAATTATAATATTCCAACTGACTAAATTGTCCCACAGATTATGATCCTAAACTCTCAAATCTAGAAAACCATTCCCACGATGTGGTGGGTGTCCAAGAAGTATCTGTTCCTGTGCTCCCTATGTGTTTTATTATTATATATGAATAGATTTGTATCCACACAAATACTTGTATA
>NW_006922333.1:974715-975429 GCF_000298275.1 Orycteropus afer afer
TCTGCTTATCTGGAAATCTCCTAATTTCACCATCATGTATGAGGGACAATTTTGCCGAGTACATAATTCTTGGTTGTAAATTGTTCTCTTTCAGGGTTTTGTATATTTCATCCATTGCCTTCTCACTTGCATGGTTTCTGCTGAGAAATCAGAGGTTATTCTTACTGGTTGTCCTCTGTAAATAACTTTTTGTTTTTCCTGTGCTGCTTTAAGGATTCTGTCTTTTTCTTTGGTTTTGATGAGTTTGATGATATGTCTTGTTGATTTTTTTGGGGGTTCTATCCTGTTTGGGGGTTCTTTGGACTTCCTGAATGGATATATTCTCATCTATTTTCATATCAAGGAAGTTCTCTTCGAACTGTTTTGGACAGTTTTCTCAGTGGTTTTACTTTTGTCTTCCTGTTCTGGAATTCCAGTGACACCTAAGTCATTCTTTTATGGTATCCCACATGAACTGTGTACTTTATTCATTTTATTTTTATCTTTTTTTCTGATTGATTCCTTTCCAAAGAAGTATTCAGGTATTTGTCTTCTATCTCATTAATTCTGTCTTCCATTGCATCAATTATACTCCTTTGCCCTTTCAAAGTGTTATCTATTTCTGACAATTTAGTATTAATATTCTGGATTATTATCTGTAGATTTTGAATCATTTCTAATTTTTCATTTATTTTGTCATTTTGTTTCTTTTTCGTCTAAAATTTTCTATGGTTT
>NW_006922333.1:975667-977364 GCF_000298275.1 Orycteropus afer afer
TTGGCACATTGGTGGAGAAGGAATTGGTGGTTCTCGCTCAGTAAGTGAAGCTGCAGGATGTGTGGGTGTAGCTGGGTCATATTGGGACCGTTGCTGTCTCTCATTCAGTTAGACAAAAATAACAATTGAATAACCTTAAAAAAGTAAAATAAAATGGATTAAAAAAACACACTGTGTATTCACACAGCAACAATAATTTAAAAAAAAAAGAAAATAGGGGAAAAAAACACCACAATATCTGGGGAGAGGGCAATAAGGAAAAAAAAAAAGGAAAAATAGGAGAATAATGAAGAAAAAATGGGAAAAACAAAGAGTGGGGTTAACCATGAGAAAGAAAGAAAGAAAAATGCAACTAGGAACAGGGAAAAGAAAAAAAGGTGAAAACTAGAACCTGGGAAGGGAAGATTAAATAATAATAATATAAAGGACAAAATTAATGATAATAATAATAGTTTTAAAGCAGACAAAAACAAACAAACTAAAAAAAAAAAGAGAGAAAAAATGGGGGCAGGATTGGGTAGGGTGCCCAGGAGCTGTCTGACCACATAGACCGGGATGGAATTCTTGCCAGTCTAGAAGGTGGGTGGGAATGAGGGATGGCCTCACTTCCCTTCCCTAAGAGGGTGTAGGGTATAAGAGTAACAAGGAGATTGTTGCACCTTTCCAGTTGTCCACATCCAGAATGTTCTTGGGGTTCTCGGCAAGTAGAGCCTGTTCTTAAGTCCCTAGAATCTGGTAGAATGCTGTCATGTTAAATATCCAAAATGGTCGAACCACTTGTAAACATTCAAAATGGCTGCACCCTCCAGACAGGCAAAAGTCCATAGCTCAGCCTACCTTTCTCTTCACTGCTTCCCCTTTTAGTCACCAGCCACCAGAGCAGTCCTCTGTGCAGTCCCTGGCTAAAAGGGCCAGTTTTTAGGTTAATTCTTAGGACCTATCACTAGTAGGCAATATGCAAGCTGTCTGTGCCATCAGGATTGCTGCCAGACTGCAGCTCCGTAAAGTCTCCTTTTTTGGTGTTTTCACGCAAATTCTTCTGCTAGTTGGAGTTTGTTGTGTTGTTGTTTTTATGTGCTGTTGAATTGTACCCAACTCATAGAGACACCTCCCTGGATTTCCTAGGCAGTATCACTATGGAAATAGATTGCCCAAACTTCCTTCTGAGGAGTTGATGATCAGTTGGAGTTTAGTCCACTTCTATATCTTTCCTTCAAAGCTTAGATGTCCAGGATTATCTTCTTTATTTATGTTAATTGGCTCCCTTTTTCTTTGTTGAAGAAGGTCTGTGGAGTCTTTCTGCCTATTCCACCATCTTACTGGAACTCCAACATCTGATTTTTTGACTGCTCCTTCCATGGGTGTTGATTGTGAGTCCAAGTAATACAAAACTTTTGACAACTTCAGTGTTTTCTCCATTTATTTTGATGCTGCTCATTGGTCTAATTGGCAGGATTTTCATTTTCTTTATGTTGATGTGTAATCCATATTGAAGATTATAGTTTCAATCTTCATCAGTAAGTGTTTCAGGTTATCTTCACTTTCAACAAGCAAAGATGTGTCATCTACATATCACAGGTTATTATTGAATCTTCATCCAATCCAGATGTCACGTTGTCCTTCATATAGTCCAGCATCTTGGAATATTTGCTCAGCATAAAGATAGAATAAGTACAGTGAAAGGATACAACCCTGAG
>NW_006922333.1:977464-979318 GCF_000298275.1 Orycteropus afer afer
ATACACATATTGTTGTTGTTATGTGCCATCAAGTTCGACCTGGCTCATAGCAACCCCTCCTTGGGTTTTTGAGGCAGTATCACTACAGAAGTAGATTGCTCAACCTTCCTTCTGAGGAGTGGCTGGTGTGTTTGAACTGCCAGCCTTCTGGTTAGCAGTCAAGTGCCTTAAGCTCTATGCTACCAGAGATCTTTTATGCACATATATGCCTACATAAACAAATAAACCCAATGCCATTGAGCCAATTTTGACTGATAATGACAGAGTGGAACTGCCAAATAGACTTTCCAGTTTTTACAGAAACAGACTGCAACATCTTTCTCCCATGGAGTGGCAGGTGGGTCCAAATAACTGAACCTACAGTTATCAGCCAAGTAATTTTAACCATTGTACAACCAGGGATCCTTATATATGCCATAGCAATTGCCAAGAGGCCCCTTTTTTCTTGTGTACATCTTGGTGACATCATTTACCTTGGTCAAGCTATGCACACTTCCTCCTAATTCAGTGTTACCTTTTCCATCACCAAAAAAGTAATACATGTCTACTATCAGGAGAGTGAATTACCCTTCCTACCACCCCCACACACATTCCTGGAAACCACCAATGTATATAAGTTTCTATATATATTTACCTATTATTATCAGTTCATAAAACCAGGAACATAATTGAACATAAGTTGTTGGTTTTTTTTGTTTTTGTTTTTTTTTTTTTGGTCCTTTGGCAACACCACAATTCAAAGGCACCAACTCCTGTTTGTTTTTTTTTGAGATTGTCTGATTTCACTCAACATAATGTCCTCCATGTTCATCCACATTGTAAGATGTTTCCAGAGGTCTTTTTTCTTTATCACTGAGTAGTATTCCATTGCATATGTATGGCACATTTTATTTATCCATTCAACTGTTGATGGACACTTAAGTTGTTTCCATCAATTTGTTATTGTGGATAGTGCTGCAATGAACATAGGTGTGCATATGTTTGTTCATGTCACTTCTTTTTTTGTCCCTAGAGCATATACCTAGGAGTGATATTGCTGGGTCATGTGGTAGCTCCACCTTGAGTTTTTTGGGGAACTAGCAGACTGTTTTCCACAATTGCTGTACCATTTTGCATTCCCACAAAAACTTGGATGAGAGTTCCAAGGGCTGCTATCTTTTTATCCACTTGGAATTCAAAGGATTCTGTACACCTGGGAACTAAGAAGAATAACCAGGATTTCTGATTGGTAAGGGGTCAGCAGCTTAACATTTCCATGGACACTCTGAAAGTAAAGTCTGTCCTTAGGTCCTGCTAAGCCTTGATGCAAGAGAAAATTTCTAGTCCCTACTGGGGGAATGGTGGTAGTCTCATTGTAGCAGACCTCGGATTTATTCTCATTGTTCCAGGGACTGAGTCTACAGGTGTTGACTAGGGCTTGATTAGGGTAGCAGGGGTGGTTGAAAGAGAAAGATTCTTCTTTTTGACCTGGCAAAAAGGAGCTATTCCAGCTAAAGTGAAATAATATGAGAAGTGGCAAGTTTCTTAAATAAGGGGTTTGGAGAAATTATCACAGCATTCATTTCTTCCTTTAGTTTTCCACCTATAGACATCTGCAAGTAACACTATCTGATTGAGTCAAGTGAACAACAGTGAACATGTAGAAGTGAAAGAATCTTGGGTAAGAATTGAAACCATGGTGCATACTGGTAAATTTACAAGGAAGTGGCTCACAGAACCAGATGGGATACATAGGAACCAGATTTTCCTTTCCATTTCTCCTACCTGGCATAGTAGATCATAAGACTATCTGATTCAAAATGGCCAAAATCAGTCCATTTCATCTCACTAATGCCTAGGATATTGACCTTTATG
>NW_006922333.1:979418-980050 GCF_000298275.1 Orycteropus afer afer
ATTTTGAGTTTTGTTCCACATTGTTCTCCCTCTCACTCAAGGATCATCTATGTAGATCCCCTTCCAAGTGGATGAAAGTGGTAGCCAGGCACCATCTAGTTCTTCTGATCTCATAGTTGAATAGGCTGCAGATTGGAAGGTGTGCCAGTCACTAGGACTAATTGTTTCCACGAATTTTGATTTTCTTCCTTCTTCTTTGCTCTGGATAAGGAGAGACCCATCGTTGCATCTAGATGGCAGCTTGCTAGCTTTTAAGATCCCAGTTGCTACTCTCCAAAATAGGAGGTGGAACAATGTTTTGTATAGCATGTTATGCCAATTGAGCTTGATGTCCCCTGTGACTATGGTCCCAAGCCCACAGGTTCTACTACTCGGTCCCTCTGGGTAGCTGTCTGTGACAAAACAGTGACCACAGACTTTCCCGTTGTCAGCTCTACTATACACCTGGGAATTCTGATCATTCACATAAACTTATAGGATCATTGTCTGCTAACCCTATATATGTTCTTGGATACACTCCCCATTTCATAGACATATCTAATTGTTTAGCCTGTCCACCCATATATCCATGTTTAGCTTCACTGACAATGCAGTACTATATGTGCAAAAGGGTTCATATTTGTTGTCTGTAC
>NW_006922333.1:980662-981299 GCF_000298275.1 Orycteropus afer afer
TGGCTGTGCCCAAGAAGTGACTACAAACTTGTCCCTTGTCAGCTCTACTATACACCTGGGAATTCTCATAGAACATACAAATACACTTGTAGAACCATTGTCTGACAGCCCTATGCATGGTCTTGGGTACACTCTCTGCTTCATAGACATACCTAATAGTTGTATCAACCCATATATCCATGTTTGCCTTCACAGACAACACAGTACTGTATGTGCAAAAGGGATCATCTTTGTTGTCTGCACCTCCATGTACCTCTCTATGTATTCCTCAATGCCCTCATGTTGATTACTAACATTGGGTACATTGCCCTTCTCTTCACCCAAATCAATACTTATCTCTACCTATCTAAGAGTGGTTCCTCCTATCCCCTCCCACCCCCAATAACCAACAAAGAAAGTTTCTTTCCATATATAAACCTTTCCTTGACTTTTAAAATAATGGACTAATACAATATTTGTTCTTCTGTGATTGACTTATTTCACTCAGCATAGTGTCCTCTAAGTTCATCCATGTTATGCAGTGTTTTGCAGATTCTATATTATTGTTTAGGGCTACATAATATGATAATGTGTGTATATACCATAGTTTGGTTATCCATTCCTCAGTTGATGGACACTTAGGCTGTTTCCATCTTTT
>NW_006922333.1:981804-983767 GCF_000298275.1 Orycteropus afer afer
TGGTGTGAGGTACAGATCTTGTTTCATTTTTCTGCAAATGGATCTCCAGTTTTGCCAGCACCATTTATTAAAAACCATTCGCTTCCCCATTTAATGGATTTTGGGCCTTTGTCAAAGATCAGCTGACCATAGGTCATTGGATCTATTTCTGGGTTCTCAATTCTATTCCATTGGTCTATGTATCTGTCATTATACCAATACCAGGCAGTTTTGATTACTGTGGCTGTATTGTAGGTTTTGAAATCTGGGAGTGTGAGACCTCTACTTTGCATCCTGCCATGATGCTAAATCTCTCAATTAGTTCCAGTAGATTTTTGACTGAGTCTCTTGGGTTTTCTTTTTTTTTGTGTTGTTGTTGTTATGTGCCTTCGAGATGGACCTGACTCATAGCGACCCCTTCTAGGGTTTCCGAGGCAGTATCACTATGGAAGTAGATTGCCCCATCTTCCTTCTGAGGAGTGGCCGGTGGGTTTGAACTGCCAGCTTTCTGGTTAGCAGTCAAATGCCTTAGGTATTACGCTACCAGAGCTCCCTAGGTATAGGATCATATCATCAGCAAATAGGTATAGTTTGACCTCTTCCTTACCAATTTGGATGCCTTTGATTTCCCTTTCTTGCCTTATTGCCCTAGCTAGGACTTCCAGTACAATGTTGAATAGAAGTGTTGATAGAGGGTATCCTTGTCTGGTTCCTGTTCACAAGGGAAATGGTTTTAGTCTCTCTCCATTGAGAATAATGTTGGCTGTTGGTTTTGCATGTTGTTGTTGTTGTTATGTGTCATCACGTTGGACCCGAGTCATAACGACCCCTCCTTGGGTTTCCGAGGTGTTACCACTACAGGAGTAGATTGCCCAACCTTCCTTCTGAGGAGTTGCTGGTGGGCTTGAACCACCAGCCTTCTGGTTAGCAGTCAAGTGCCTTAGGCACTATGTTATGCCCTTTATTATGTTGAGAAATGTCCCTTCTATTCCTATTTTGGTGAGTGTTTTGATCAGGAATAGGTGTTAGATTTTACCAAATGCCTTTTCTGCATGAATTGATATGATCATGTGGTTCTTTTTCTTTGTTTTATTTATGTGGTGGAGGAAGTTGATTGTTTTTCTAATGTAGGACCATTCCTGCATACCTGATATGAATATGAATGATTTTCTTGATATGTTGTTGCAGTCTATTTACTAGGATTTCTTAAAGATTTTTGCATCTATATTCATGAGGGATATTGGTCTGTAGTTTTCCTTTTGAGTGATGTCTTTGCCTGGTGTTGGTATCAAGGTTATGTTTGCTTCATAAAATGAGTTAGGGAAGATTCCATCCTTTTCTATGTTTTGGAATAGTTTGAGTAGGATTGGTATCAGTTCTTCTCTGAAAGTTTGGTAGAAATCTCTGTTAAAACTGTCTGGGCCAGGACTATTTTTAGTTGGTAATTTTTTGATGACTTGTTCAATTTCTTCTTTTGTTTTGGATCTGTTCAACTTTTCCACATCAGTCTGTGTTAGTTTAGGTAAGTGATGTGTTTCTAGAATATGTCCATCTCTTCTATATTTTCAAATTTGTTGCAGTACAATTCTTCATAATATCCTGATATGGTCCTATTTATTTCAGTCCGTTCTGTTGTGATGCCACCCATTTCATTTCTTATTCATGTTATTTGTATTCTCTCCCACTTTTCCTTTGTTAAATTTGCCAGAGGTTCATCAATTTTATTGATCTTTTCTAAAAACCAACTTCTGGTCTTGTTGATTTTTTCTATCGTCCTTCTATTTTCTGTTTTACTGATTTATGCTCTAATCTTTATTATTTCCTTTCTTCTGGTGACAGGATTTTCTTGTTGTTCTTTCTCTAATTGTTGGAGATGTTGATTTAAAATGTTGATTTTAGCTCTTTCGTCTTTTTTGATGTGTGCATTTATTGCTATAAATTGGCCTCTGATCACTGCTTTTGCTGTGTCCCAAAGATTTTGGTA
>NW_006922333.1:984103-984819 GCF_000298275.1 Orycteropus afer afer
TTTAAATTTATTAAAGCTTGCTTTATGGCTTAACATATGATCTATCATGGAAAATGTTCCATGTGCACTGGAGAATAATGTGTATTTTGCTGTTGTGGGGTGAAATGCTCTGTAGATGTCTATATGGTCAAGTTGGTGTATTGTATTGTTTAGCTCTTCTGCATGTTTTTTGAATTTCTTTCCAGTTGTTCTATCTTTCCTTGAAAGTGGTGTATTAAAGTCTTCAACTATGACTGTGGAGTCATCTATTTCGCTGTTTAAATCTTTTAAAGTCTGATTTATGTATTTTGGGGTTCTTTCATTGGGTCCATTGATATTTATTATGGTTATATCTTCATGTTCAATTGATACTTTAATCATTACATAATGTCCTTCCTTGTCTCCCATGGTGATTTTTGTCTTAAAGTCAATTTGAGCAGAAATTAATTTTGCTTCTCCTGCTGTTTTACGGTTGCCATTTGCTTGATATATCTTTTACCAACCTTTGATTTTCAGTCTATTTTTGTCTTTATTTCTAAGATGTGTCTCTTGTAGGTAGCATATTGATGGATTTTGTTTTCTTCTCCAATCTGCAACTCTCCGTCTCTTCAGAGTTGCATTTAACCCATTACATTCCGTGTAATTATTGACAAGTAATTAGTTGCTGTCATTTTGTTATGTGTTTTTTCATGGTGTCCCTGGTTTCTTTGTTCCATATTATTTTCTGTGCTGAGCTC
>NW_006922334.1:0-1204 GCF_000298275.1 Orycteropus afer afer
CTGTAGATTTAGAATAATTTCTAATTTTTCATTTAATTTGTCATTTTTTCTTGTATTTTCTTCCAAAATTCTTGTAAGGTTTTTTCTGTGTTTTCTTTGGTCTGTCTCTCAATCCTTTGAAGATATCTGAAGATAATTCTTTTGAATTCCTTATCAGAGAGTTCCAATGCTGCTTCTTCCTCAGGGATGTGTTCTGAGTCTGTATCCTGCTCCCTTGTTTCTACTACTTTATCCTACTTATTTGTGTGGACTGTGATGGTCTGTTGTTTCCGGGGCATCGTGACATTGTTGTATTTAGATTTCTTATAACTGTTTGTGAAGAGAATCCATGGGTGATTTGGGCTTTTCTCAGTGGTTTTTTATCATTGGCCTGTTGGTGGAGAAGGAGGAAATGGCTCTCTCTCAGTAAATGAAGTCGTAGGAGGTGTGGGTGTAGTTGTGTCTTATGAGGACTGTTGTTGTCTCCCACTCAGTTAGACACAAATTACAATTGAATAACCATCAAAAAACTAAAAGCCCATGGATAAAAAATACACCATGTAATCACACAGGAACAGTAACCAAAAAAAGAGAAAAGGGAAGAAAAAACAAGCAAACCTGCAATATCTGGGGATAGGGCACTAAGAAGAAAAAAAAAGAAAAAGAAATAAAATAGGGAAGGAGAATAATGAACGAAGGAGATAAATGGGAAGAATGCAAAAAGAAAAACAAGGAATGGGGTTAGTCACGAGAGAAAAAATGGGGAAAAGAAACAAACAAACAAAAACAAACACCCCGTAAATTGCAGGGGTGAGGCAGAATTTCAACCAGGCACAGGGAAAAGAAAACTGCTGAGAACTAGGACCTGGTAGGGGAAGATTAAGAATAATAACAAAAGGACAAAGGTATTAATAATATTAGTGGGTTTGAAATGGACAAGTACAAGCAAACTAATCACCGGGAAAAAGAAAGTGAAAAAGAAAAAAAGTTAAAGATAAAAAAATAAAAATAAAAAAATTGGTGGAGGACTGTGTAGGGCACCCAGGCTCCGTCTGAGCACACAGACTGTGATGGAGTTACTGTGGGCCCAGAAAGTAGGTGGGAGTGGGGATGGCCACACCTCCGTTCACCAAGCGGGTGTAGCATATAGTAAAAAGAAGAATGTCGTACCTTTTCAGTCTTGCAGGCCCCGAGTGTCCTTGGGGTTGCTGGAAAGCAGAACGTG
>NW_006922334.1:1579-2088 GCF_000298275.1 Orycteropus afer afer
GGTCCAAGATTATCTTCTGTGCCTGTGTCAATTGGTTTCCCTTTTCTTTGTTGAAGAGGGTCTGTGCAGTCCTTCTGCCTAGTCCGCCATCTTGTGGGAACTCCAAGCCGCTTGTAAACATTCCAAATGGCTGCACACTCCAGACAGACAAAAATCCACAGCTCTGCCTGCCATCCTCTTTGCTGCCTCCCCTTTTATTCCCCAGCCACCAGAGCAGTCCTCCATGCAGTCCCTGGCTAGTAGGGCTGATTTTTAGGTTAATTCTTGGGTCCTACCACCACTAGGCAATATCCACGCTCTCTGTGCCCTCAGTGTCGCTGCCATACTGCAGCTCCATATGTCTCCTTTTTTGGTATTTTCATGCAAATTCCTCTGCTAGTTGGAGTTTAGTCAACTTCTTTATCCTTCCCTCAGGCTCAGGGGTCCCGGATTATCTTCTGTATCTGTGTTAATTGGTTCCCCTTTTCTTTGTTCAAGAGGGTCTGTGCAGTCTTTCTGCCTATTCCACC
>NW_006922334.1:2188-4863 GCF_000298275.1 Orycteropus afer afer
TTTCTTTGTTCAAGAGGGTCTGTGCAGTCTTTCTGCCTATTCCACCATCTTGTTGTTGTTGTTGTTATGTGCTGTAGAGTAGGACCCGACTCATAGCGACCCCTCCTTCGGTTTCTGGGGCAGTATCACTACCGAAGTAGATTGCCTCATCTTCCTTGTGAGGAGTGGCTGGTGGGTCAATTCATGGTATATTCAATCTTCTTCATCAACACTGTAAATCAAAAGCTTCGATTCTTCTTCGGTCTCCCTGATTCATTGTCCAACTTTCTCATGACTATAATATGATTGAAAGTTCTATGGCTTGAGTAAGGTCCACCTTATTCCTGAAAGTGATATCTTTGTTGTTTAACCCTTAACACAGTTTCTTTTAGCAAATTTTGCCAAGAAATTGTTTCATTTGATTTCTTGACTGTTATTTCCATGCGTGTTGATTGTGGAAACAAGTTAAATGAAATCCTTGAAAAGGTCAATCTTTTCTCCATTTATCATGATGTAGCTTATTGGACCAGTGGTTGGGATATTTGTTTTCTTTATGTTGAAGTGTAATCCATATTGAAGACTGTAGTCTTTAATCTTTATCAGTAAGTGCTTCAAGTGATCTTAACCTTCAACACTCAAGATTGTTATCTGCATATCACAGATTTTTAATGAGTCTTCTTCCAATCCTGATGATGCATTCTTCTTCACATAGTTTCTGACCTTTCATTTGATGAAAGTATACCAACCTAATGCTCACTTTTTCTAATTTTAAGCCACAGAGTATCCCTTTGTTGTGTTCGAACAATTCCATCTTGTTCTATGTAAAGGTTCCACATAAGCACAATTAAGTGTTCTGGAATTACCATTCTTTGTAATGTTATCCATAATTTTTAATTACCCACACAGTCGAATGCTGTTTCATACTCAATAAAACACAGGATAACATGCTTTTGGTATTCTCTGCTTTCAGGCAAGATACATCTGATATCAGTAAGTATATCCTTCCTTCTATTTGTGAATTTGCCATGAATTTCTACAAATTCCCTCTTAATGTATTGCTGCAATAGTTTTAAAATTATCTTCAGCAAAACTTTACTTTCATATATTTATCACATTGTTCCATAATTTCTGCATTCTGGTGGATCACTTTTCTTAGGTATGGGTACATATATGGATCTCTTCCACTTACTTGACCGGGTAGCTGTCTTCCAAATTTGTTGGCATAGTCAATGAACACTTCCAGCACTGCATCTGTTTGGTGAAACATCTTAATTGGTACTTCTCCAATTCCTGGAGGCTTGTTTTTCACCAATTCCTTCAATACAGCTTAGACTTCTGCCTTCAGTAATATCAGTTCTTGATCATATGCTACCTCCTAAAATATTTGAATGTCAACCAATTTTTTCCATTACAGTGACTGTCCATTCCTTCTATCTTCTTTTTGATGCTTCCTGCATTGTTCAGTACCTTGCCCGTGGAATTCTTCAGCATTGAAACTGGAGGCTTAATTTTTTTTTCTTCACTTCTTTCAGCTTAAGAAATGCTGAAGTTATTCTTCTGTGATAGTTAAGTTTGTGTGTCAACTTGGCTGGGCCTTGTTGAGTACCTGGACAGCTGTATATAGTATTCTCCATGGTGAGATGGGTAATAAACTCTATGGTGGAATCAACTGTGAGCAGCTGAGTCACTGATTAGGGATGTGGTCTGCTTTCTGTATATAAGGAGCAGCCTTGGGGAATGGTCTCTAGCTTTTGGCATGATCGAACCCTGCATGAAACTGTGTCTTTGTTCAGCAGACTGCCATGCTCTGCTGACCTTGGGACTTTCAATAGACTTAAATTAATGGCCTACCATGTGGTTTGGTAACATTGGGACTGTACCTTTTGTCAACCTTGGGTTTGTCAGCCTCAGCAGCCAGCAGCTGTCTGAGTGAAGAAAAGCCTCTAGCTCCAGTGGGCCAGGAGTATGAGGCAGAGCTGAAGCCCAAGGTTGAGGGGCTTTCACCCAGACCCAGAGCCTGGCACTTTGACCTTGGATGTAAAGCCTCCGATCTGTAAGAGAATAAACTCCTGTTTCTTCAAGCCATCCCATTTGTGGTATATTCCTGTGAGAGTGGCACTAGGTAACCAAAACACTCTTCCCTTTTGGTATTCTCATTCCAGGTCTTTGCATTTTTTCATTATAATACTTTACTTTGTCTTTTTGAGCCACCCATCAAAATCTTCTGTTCAGTTCTTTTACGTCATCATTTCTACAGTTTGTGATAGCCACTCTACATTCAAGAGCAACTATCAGAATCTCATTTGACATCCATTTTGGTCTTCTCTTTCTTTCCTGTCTTTTTAATGGCCATTTATTTTCTTTATGTGTGATATCCTTAATATCACCCCACAACTCATCTGGTCTTCATCATTTTTTTTTAATGCAAAAAATATATTCTTGAGATGGTTTCTAAATACAAGTGGGATATACATAAGGTTGTGCTTTGGCTCTCATGGGCTTGTTTAATTTTCTTCACCTTCAGGTTGAGTTTACATATAAATAATTATAGGTCTGTTCCATAGCAGGCCTTTGTTCTTTTCCTGACTGACAATATATACTTCTGATATTCCATCCAGCAAGTTTCTAGAAATGGAGTCTATTTGACTCCTGATATTCCATCCAACAAGTTCCAAACGTAGAGTCACTTTGTATGT
>NW_006922334.1:4968-7685 GCF_000298275.1 Orycteropus afer afer
CTTCCAGACTAAGACAGATTCAGAAGAAGGAAGGGGCCATCCATTTCTCAAAGCATTGGCCAGTGAAAACCTTATGAATAGCAGTGAAACACTATCTGATATATTACTGGAAAACTTTATGAATAGCCATGAAACATTGTCCCATATAGTGTTGTAAGATGAGCTCCTCAGGTCAGAAAACACTCAAAATATGACTGGGGAAGAGAATTGACCTTAATGCTGTGGATGGAGTAAAGCTTTCAAGAATTCCATTTGCTGATATGGCAAGACTCAAAATGAGAAGAAACAACTGCCAACATTCATTAATAATTGGAACAAGGAATGTACGGGTTATGAATCTAGAAAAATTGGAAGTTGTCAAAAATGAAATGGAATGCATAAAGATCATTATCCTAGGCATTAGTAAGCTAAACTGGACTGGTTTTGGCCATTTTGAACCAGACAACCATATGATCTAATATACTGGAACGACAGATTTAAGAGGAATGGTGTGGAATTTATGGTCACAAATAATGTTTCAAGATCTATGCTGGAGTAAAATGCTGTCAATGAATGGATAATATCCATACGCCTACAAGGAAGACCAGTTAATACTACTATTATACAAATTTATCCACCAACCACCAAAGACAAGGAAATTGAAGATTTTTACGAACTTCTGCTGTTGGAAATTGACCAAAAATGCAGTCAAGATGTGTAGATTATTACTGATGATTTAATGCAAAAGTTGGAAACAATGAAGAATCACCAGTAGTTGGAAAATATGGCCTTGGTGATATAAATAACATTAGAGATTAAATGATAGAATTTTGAAGGCCAGTGACTCATTCGTTGCAAAGACCCTCTTTCAATAACAAACTGTGGCTATACACATGGTCTTTGCTAGATGGAGTATACATACAGGAACAGATTGAATAAATCTGTGATAAGAGGTGATAAAAAAGCTCAATATTTTCAGCCAAAACAAAGCCAGGAACTGACTATGGAACAGACCATCAACTGCTCATATGCAAGTCCAAGTTGAAGTTGAAAACAGTTAAAACAAGTTAAAACAAGAGAGCCAAAATATGAACTTGATTATATCACTCCTGAAATTAGAGACTATCGAAAAAAATTGATTTGATGCACTGAACACCAATGACTGAAAACCAGAAGAATTGTGGGATGACATCAAGCATATCATCCATGAATAAAGCAAAAGGTCATTAAAAAGAGAGGAAAGGAAGAAAAGACCATAATCAATGTCAGAAGAGTCTAAAAAGTGCCCTTGAACGGAGAGTAGATAAAGCAAATGAAAGAAATGATAAGATAAAAGACCTGAAAAGATTTCAAAGAGGAGTTCAAGGAGACAAAGTAAATTATTATACTGAAATGTGCAAAGACCTGGAGTTAAAAACACAAAAGGGAAGAACATGCTTGGCATTTCTCAAGTAGAAAGACATGAAGAAAAATTCAAGCCTTCAGTTGCAATATTGAAAGATTCTATGTACAAAATGTTGAATGATGGAGGAAACATCAAAAGAAGATGGAAAAAATACACAGAGTCACGGTACCAAAAATAATTGGTCAATGTTCATCCATTTCAGGAGGTGGCATATGATCAAGAACCCATGGTTTGAAGGGAGAAGTCAATACTGCACTGAAGAATTTGGTGAAACACAAGGCTCCAGGAATTGAAGGAATACCCATTGAGATGTTTCAACAAACAGATGCTGTGCTGGAGGCAGTCACTGTCTATGCCAAGAAATTTGGAAGACAGCTACCTGACCACCTGACTAGAAAAGATCCATGTTTGTACCCATTCCAAAGGAAGGTGATTCCAAAGAATGTGGAAATTATCAAACAATATAATTAATATCACATGCAAGTAAAATTTTGCTGAAAATAATTTAAAAAAATGGTTGCAGCAGTATATTGACAGAGAACTTCCAGAGGCCCAAGCTGGATTCAGAAGAGGACGTGGAACAAGTGATATCATTGCTGATGTCAGATAGATCTTGGCTCAAGGCAAAGAATACTAGAAAATGTTTACTTGTATTTTATTGACTATGCAAAAGCATTTGATTGTGTGCATCATAAAAAGGAAACCCTATAGAGAAGTTCTATCTATGACACATGGGGTTGCCAGTGATGAACACTGGTACATTACTGTTAACACCACTCCACTGTATTCAAATTCCACCAGTTTCCCCACTAATGTCCTTTTTCTGTTCCAGGATCCAATCCAGGATTCCACATTACATTTAAGTGATATATGTCCATAGTCCCCTCTATCTCAGTCTTTCCTTGTTTTCATGACCTTGACAGTTTTGAAGGGTGCTTACCACGTGTTTTATACAATGTCCGTCAATATGGCTTTATCAGTGTCTTTCTCATGATTAGACTGGGGTTATGGAATTGGGGAAGAAGACCATTATTATAATGGAATGTGCAAAATTCAAGCCTCAAGTTGCAATTGAAAGATTCTGTGGGCAAAATATTGAATGATGCAGGAAACATCACAAGAAGATGGAAGGAATACACAAAGTCACTGTACCAAAAAGAATTAGTCAATGTTCATCCATTTCAGGAGGTGACATATGATCAAGAACCCATGGTTTGAATGTAGAATTTGAAACTGCCCTGAATTAATTGGTGAAAAACAAGACTCCAGGAATTGATGGAACACCCACTGAGATGTTTCAACAAAGAGATGCTGTGCTGAAGGCAGGCACTCG
>NW_006922334.1:12791-13432 GCF_000298275.1 Orycteropus afer afer
GGCTTTCACCCAGCCCCTAGAGCCTGGCACATTGAACTTGGACTTAAAGCCTCCAAACTGTAAGAGAATAAACTCCTGTTTGTTAAGGCCATCCCATTTATAGTATATACTTGTCAGAGTGGCACTAAGTAACCAGAACACTATGACTTAGCAATTACACTCCCAAGATAACTGAAAACATATGTCTACACATAAACCTCTAGAAGAATATTCACGGCAGCATTATTCATAAAACAAACAAACAAACAAAAAGCTGTCACAACCCCTCCTTGGGTTTCCTAGGCTGTGTCACCACAGAAGTAGATTGCCCGACCTTCCTTCTGAGGAGTAGCTGGTGGGTTTGAATCACCAGCCTTCTGGTTAGCAGTCAAATGCCTTAGGGACTACACCATCATATAGTAGCCACAAAAGATTACAATCCAAATCCATCACCTGATGAACAGATGAATAAAATGTGATATATCCATACAATGAAATATTATTCAGCAATAAAAAGGGTAAACCTTGAAAACATTATGCTAAATGATAAAGCCAGACACAAAGGGTCACATATTGTATACTCATATTTATTTGAAAGTTTCTGAATGGACAAATCTGTAGAGATAGAAAGTAGATTACTAGTGGCCAGGGGCTGGATGTAG
>NW_006922334.1:15647-18301 GCF_000298275.1 Orycteropus afer afer
ATAAAAATTCTCATCAATTCCAACTCATAGGAGTCCTATGGGACATTCACAGGGCTACAAAGACTGTAATCTTTTTTTTTTTTTTTTTTCTGTTTTTATTGTGCTTTGGGTACAGATTTACAGTGAAAAATGTGTTTTACATTCCACAGTTCATGTACATTTGATTTCACACCCCAATCACCATCCCTGACCACAACACACTCTCCTCCCCTCCCATCACTGTGACCCCTCCCCATGCCCTTCTTAACTATGCAGTCCTGTCTGTGTAGCTTTCCTTCCATAGGACTGCTGCCTTCAGTGCCCTTGCTCTAAGGGCTGTATCTCCCCAGAGTAGGTGGGTGCATGGCCCTGGGTTGGCTGTTCTGCATGTAAGTCTTTCTACTGTTGGGCTGAGAGCCGATCCTTGAGAGTGAGTCTAATCCCATGCCCAAAGGGTATTCTGGGGGAACAGTCTTGGGGGTCCTGCCAGACTCCATCTGACCAGTAATTCTGGTCATTTTTGTGTAAGACTGTAATCTTTGGGGAAACCCACTGCCACATCTCTCCCTTTGATTTTCTGGTGGGTTCTTAACCACTGCACCCCCAGGGCTCCTAAAAATAGTAACAGTAGCACCCTGGATGTCCAAGTCCTTTTATTTACATTATTGTATTTTTATTTTTATATGGACTTCAGCAGGTAGGAAGAGCAAGTATTATGATCATGTCTTTGCCAGTGAGAAAAGGAGAAGTCACACAGGTAACAAGTAGGGACATGGACTTAGATCTTCTGATACCAGTTTCCACTCTCTTTCTGTTACCATATCCCCAGTGTTTCAGACAGCCCTGACCACTGTAGTCTCTCCCTTAATTACAGGTATACCTTCCAGCCTAGGTTGGGGGTGGCTTCTAAACCTCAGCCAAAAACCCTTCTCATATGAAAGTAGCCTTCAGAATTAGCAACGGAATGGAAGCAGGCCATTTCAAGGAAGGCTTTGACACCTGTACACCTGAAACCTTCTGTTCAGGCTTTCTCCCCCACACAGGAAGCAACTCCCTGAGCTGAGTTGACACTGACTACATGGAAAGATGTCAGGGACAGATATCCCCAGGGAGAGTACACCTGCCACCCAGACGTCTTCATTCTGAGTGGCTTTTCTTCAGGCACAGTAGGTAAACAGTTAGCTACAGGACATTCCTGGGCTGACCTGCAAACCCAGTTCATCTCAAGGCTTGGACAGAGAATCCCTGTGTTTTTGCTGCGCACAGTGCATTGTAATCTATATACTGAGGCATTGCCTGTTGTGATGTCCTTACAAGCTTCTCAAGCTGACCCCAATATGGTTCTGCCTTCGTCACCGGGCCCTCTTCCTCTCATTTTCCCTTTTCAGTGATCCAGAGGAAGATTCCAGGATAATGGAGAGAAGGCCACTTAGACATCCATCCTTTTATTTTACCCAGGAAAGAGCTTCCTCACCTGCGAGACTAGACCTGAGTTGCAATGACACTCTGGCACCTATGAAAAGCCTCTACTTGTAGTGCCCTGATCCACAGCTTTTCTTTAAGAATCCCAAGCAGAGAAATCTAGATACAGGGGCAGCTGTATACTTTCTCTCCTTTGTGTTCCTATGAAACAAAAAACATGGCTATTCTAAATGCACAGTTTTGAACAAATGGAGCAGTGGTAGAGGAAGTAAAAAACACTTAGACTCATTGAGGTTACCTCAGTTGCATTTTTCAATGGCTTGGCTTTGTCCGTCACTCCCCCCATTCACCGCCCCCTCCCAAAAAAAAAACCTGTTGCCTTCCAGTCAATTCTAACTCATGGCAACCCCATGTGTTACACAGCAAAACTGCTCCATAGAGTTTTCTTGGCTATGATCTTTGTGGAAGGAGCCCTGGTGGCTCAATGGTTAAGTTCATGGCTGCTAACCAAAAGGTGAATAGTTCAAACCCTCCAGCAGCTCTGCAAGACATGAAACCTAGCAATCTTCTTCTATAAAGATCACACCTTAGGAAATCCTATTGGGCAGTTCTACTCTGTCATGGTTGCTATGGGTTGGAGTGGACTTGACGGCACATAACAGCATTCTTTATGGCAGCAGATTGCCAGGTCTTTCTTCCACGCCCCTACTGGGTGAGTTTGAACTGCCAACCATTAGGGTAGTAGCTGAGCATCCATTGCCCCCAGTCTCCTCATTTTCCCACCCTTCCCTACAGTGTACTTCTCAAACAGGGAGAGCAAATTTCTTGAGAGTGTGTCCTCTCTTTGTGTTCTTCCCACATCCTTACAGCCTTTCCAACTCCTTGATAACCTAAGCTAACTTTCAGTACTTGGGAGTGAGTTGTGACTTAGTCTCCCAGCTCTGGCAAATTCCACCTTGAGACGCACATCTGGATGATTATCTGGCACTGGCTGTGCTCTGTTGCTTAGGGAATAATGTCTGACACAGTGGTTGTTGCTCAACCTTAGACACACAGTAGACTGGTTATAAGGTGACCAAATCATCAGAGAGGAATGCACTCTTTTGAACAATAAACCATATGAGACCCAAAGGGCAGCATTCACCCAGAAACAAAGTTCAGAAGTCAGAAAGGGATAGGAAAGAAGGATGAATGGAACCAAAAAGCGTAGAGAGAAAGTGGAATGAGTACTGTTACATTGTGGGGACTATAAT
>NW_006922334.1:18631-20895 GCF_000298275.1 Orycteropus afer afer
CATACGTATATTGCTAGGCCACAGAAAACCTATAAGAATCATTGTTGTTGTTATGTTGTTATGTGCCGTCGAGTCGGCCCCGACTCATAGCGGATACATGATAAATCCAACAATTAGAGTGCATGCAAAGAGCTTTGGAGGTGCAGGAAGGAATCGGTCAACTTCTGAGTGAAAAACTTGAGGGAGAATTAATGGGAAGATGACATGGGAACTGCAGTCAATTCTGCTAGGAACTCTGGGAGACAACATAGAACACACTTCATAGTTATCTCGGTCGAAGAGCAAAGAAGTTAGAATATTTATCCACACATTTCCCAGCTATTACTGATTCTTCAGAATTTTTGATTTGATGTCAAGTGGACCAAGTGTACTCCATTTGCCAGGGTAAAACCATCAGAATGGTAAACTCAAGTGTTCCCAACAAGCAGCTTTCAGAGTATAGAGGTGATTGCCAGGGGTATGTGGGTTAAGGCACCAAAGCATCTGTCATAGTTGGTGGATTTAAATATATATAATAGGACGGTTGAAAAGACAAGACTTGCTAAGCAATTGATATTGGGGACAGAGTAAGGAGGAAGGAGGACGTGGTGGCATTTTATTGTTAGATATTAACTGAAATGGGTTATACTGGTAGAGGAACATGCTTTAAGCCTGGAGTGAGAATAAGAGTTCATTCTGGTGTGCAGGTTTGTGTGTGTGTGAGTGTGTGTGTTTTGCTTGGTTTTGGAGATGCTTTCAGGAAGGAAGGTTAGGCAATCTACTTCCGTAGTGATAACGCCTCAGAAACCCAAAGAGGGGTCACTATGAGTTGAGTTCGACTCCATGGCAGTGAGTTTGGTTTCGTTTTTTTTTTTTGGTTTCAGGTCCCTGGGTGGCAAAAACAGTTTGTGATCAGCTACTAACCTAAAGGTTAGTTGTTTGAACCTACCTAGTGGAACCGGGGAAGAAAGGCCTAGGAATCTGCTTCCATAAAGATGACAGGCAAGGAAACCCTATAGGGCAGTTCTATCTGTGACACATTGGGTTGCCAGAGATGAACACTGGTACATTCCTGTTAACATGACTCCACTTTATTCAGATTTCATCAGTTTCCCCACTAATGTACTTATTCTGTTCCAGGATCCAATCCAGGATCCCACCTTACATTTAATTATCATGTCTCCTACATCTCAGCATTTCCTTGTTTTCATAACCTTGACAGTTTGGAAGAGAGCTTGCCGGGTATTTGGTACAATGTCCTTCAATTTGAGTTTATCAGTGTGTTGCTCATGATTAGACTGAGGTAATGGATTTTGGGGAAGTACCATATATGTCAAGGACACTTCTTATTACATCATTTCAGGGGATACATTATATCATGTGACTTATCACTGATGATACTAACTTTGATCATTTGGTTAAGGTGGAATCTCCACTGTAAAGTTACTGTTTTTCCTTTTCCATACTCTATTCATTGGAAATAAGTCCAGCTCACACTCAAGGGGAGGACTGATTTCTTCTTCCATTCATCCATGTTTGTTTTTTAACATTAGTCAGTTTTATCTCATTATTATCACCATTATCCAGTTCCAAATTTTTCTATCTCCCTTAACAGAAACAGAATATTCCATTGAGTCCTCCTTTTCCCCTCCCTCCTGCCCATCTCTGGTAATCACTAATCAAATTTGGTCTCTATACTTGCCTACTGTATAAATGTGATCAAATATATCTGTCCATTAGTAACTGATTTATTTCACACACCATCATGTTTTCAAGGTTTGTTCATGTTGTAGCATGTTTGGGGAATTTATTTCTCTTTATGGCTGAGTAATATTCCATTGGGTATATGTACTGCATTTTATAGTTATCCTTTCATCTGCTGGTGGACAAAAGGAGCTCTAGTGGTAGAGTGAATAAGACATTTGGCTACTAACCAGAAGGTCATCAGTTCAAACTCATGAGACTCTCTGTGGAAGAAAGATCGGACAGTTGATGGACAGTTAGGCTATTACCACATTTTGGTTCTTTTTAATAGTGCTGCAATGATGTACTGCTACAACCATTTATTAATTTTCTTTAGCAAAATTTTACTTGCATGTGATATAAATGATATTGTTCAACAATTTCCACATTCAATTTGGTCACCTTTATTTGGAATAGGCACCAATATCAATCTCTTCTAGTCATTCGGCCAGGTAGCCATCTTCCAAATTTCTTGGCATAAATGAGTAAGTACTTCCAGTTCTGCATCCACTTGTTGAAACATCTCAATGGGTATTCTATCA
>NW_006922334.1:20995-22731 GCF_000298275.1 Orycteropus afer afer
TCAATGTAGCTTGAACTTCTTCCTTCACTACCATTGTTTATTGATCATATGCCACCTCCTGAAATAGTTGGACATAACCAATTCTTTTTGATATAGTGACTATGTGTATTCCTTCCATCTTCCTTTGATGCTTCTTGCATTGTTCACTATTTTGCTCATAGCATCTTCCAGCATTGCAACTCAAGGCTTGAAATTTTTCTTCAGTTCTTTCGGTGTGAGAAATGCCAAGTGTGTTCTTCCCTTTTGGTTTTCTAACATAGCACAGGTCAGTATGCCCATTACCCAGTTCTCTTCAATGTTGTCATCTTACAAAGTAATCCATTACTAAAGTTTGAGAATTAGGATTCACAATGGAGTCTTGTCAGTAATCACCATGCTATTTCCCTCTAGCATCTTAGTGCTTGGAAAATTAGGTACAGCAGTTTGAATTAGGGATTTTGGTGCTCTGAACAGCTCACTGAATCAGAGTGCACCAAACACAGAGGAGTAGAATTAGAGGAAAGGCACAGGGAAAGAAATTAAGGAAGATCTACCCAGCGGAAAATGGATGGGTAGCCGAGAGAGGCCATTGGAGACTTCCATGGGGGAGTGACCAACAGGTGAGAATGGCCACCTGAGACCTCCCTGGGACAAGACAGAAGACATCCTATATCAGCATACCAGCGACCACGCCAACATACCAGCAAATACCCCAAGGATCTACTTTCAGCACCGGATTTTATCGGTAACTTGGGTCGGCTAGGTGCAAATGGGTACACACAGCACCACAGAAACCCAAGAAGAGAGCTCACTGGTGCTCCAAGAGGGTGAGCTCGTGCCCCCCTCAGCAGGTCACTGAATAGGTTTGGGTCAGCTTGGGTGGCATTAAGAGGCCTGTGCCTGTCAGTACGACAGATTACTAGCAGGCACTCTCCCGACTCCAGTGCAGCTGAAACCAAGTACATCTTTGGCGCCACAGGTGGGCAGTCTCATAGACAAACCCCCAAGCCGGTCATGGTCTGAATGGATTGGGTTGGCACTGTGGGCAGATGTAGTGGAATTTGCCTTGAATCAGCTTTTTGGCACTGAGGGGCCTCGGGAGGGGGTCTTTGCATGAATCTGAACTTGGCAGAAACTGGTCACACCTAACAACAGGAATCTTTCCTGAAATTGAGCCACAAGATTGTAAATAACAGTACAAAGTCATCAGTAGCAGCCTGCTCAAAGCCCCAGAAACCAACCCTAGCAACAGCAAGCTTTCCTTCTTCCGCTCCCACCTTCTCCAACAATAACTTCACTTATTCAATAGAGGAAACCATATTCAGCCAACATAAAACTTCCCAGTTAGAACTCTAAACCCTCTTTACAACAAACAGAAACACATATCCACATTCCACACAGTGATTCCACCATCACAAAGAAAACTGCAGAGCAACCCAGAATACCTGAATCAATAATAAAATAAAATACACCGGCTTCACCTTTTCAAGATATTAAACCATAAAACCAAGACAAAACAAATCAACACATAACCAACAGTTAAAAACAACCTCAAAAGGTCTAGGAAACAAGAGGTAACCTCAAATCAAACAACAACAACAACAAAAAAAAAAAAAAAACAGGACAAGGCATTAGAAGCAAAACCACAGACAAAAGTCTCATTATACATGGAGGAAGAGAAGGCAATAGAATTATCTGAGAATGAATTTGGAAGACATGTTTATAGAGCCATACAAGAGCCTAAGGAAACCCCACAC
>NW_006922334.1:22831-24023 GCF_000298275.1 Orycteropus afer afer
ACTAAGGAAGTATATTGCCTGACCTTCCGAGGAATGGCTGGTGGGTTTGAATCACCAGCCTTCTGGTTAGCAGTCCAATGCCTTAGGCACTATGCCACTACAGCTCCATCTTTTAAGTGATAAAAATCAAATATGTCACTTTAAGGACTCAGGTGTGCCTGACAAAAGCCATGTTATTTTCAATGGTCTCATATAGATGCAGAATGAGTTAAAAATAAATTACATTACACCAGACACAATTCATTTCCATTTCCTTGGGCAAAAATTATTTGCATGTTTGTTAGTTTCCTACAACTTGAAGAGCTGTAAATTTGTTCAAAGTCAATGATATGTGGAAATAACCCTAAAGGGTATTCTCGAGAGGACATTGTGTAAACATTTTTTTGGCAAATTTGAAAGTCATCCACAATATTTACTAATAAGAGAAAGGCCTCTCTCTTCCCTTTCCTACTGAGTCGCACATGTAGTGTAACTAGCACAAGCACTGTCTTTGAGGTGGGAACTGGCGTATCTGCTTGTGGAAGACCAAGTAGGATGGCTAAAATGAAAAAGACAGACAATAAGTATTGTCAAGGATGTGGTGAAGTTGGTATACTCATATATTGCTGTTGGGATGTAGAATGGTGCAGCCACTTTCTAAAACAGTTTAGCAGTTCCTGGAAATGTTTAAAATAGCACTTTATGATTGCTATGTGGGGTAATTCACTTTGTGTATCAACTTGGCTGGGCCTGGTTGAGTGGCTGGGCAGCTGGGCACAGTATTCCCCATGATGAGACTGGTAATCAACTCCATGGTGGAATCTACTGTGAGTAGCTGAGTAGCTGCCTTAGGGAATGAGGGCTGCTTCCTTTATATAAGCAGAATACTTGGGGAATGGTCTCTAGATTGTGGCATATTTAAACCTTGCATGTAGCCATGTCGTTGTTTAGCAGCCTGCCATCTTTGCCGACCTTGGGACTTAAAATGGACTTAAATAAATGGCCTGCTGTGTGGTTTGGTAACATCAGGACTATGCCTTACTTGTCAACCTTGGGCTTGGCAGAGCAGCCAGCATCTGTCTGAGTGAAGAAAAGCCCGTAGCTCCAGTGGGCCGGAAGCTAGAGGCAGAGCTATAGCCCAAGGCTGAGGGGCTTTCACCCAGCCCCTAGAGCCTGGCACATTGAACTTGGACTTAAAGCCTCCAAACTGTAA
>NW_006922334.1:30912-34197 GCF_000298275.1 Orycteropus afer afer
AAAATGACAGAACTACACAAAACAGTAGAAGCACAAAAGAGTAGATTAGAACTGGCTGAAGAATGCATATCCCAACTAGAAGACAAATTTCTGGACACTACCCTGTATGAAGAAAAATCAGAACAAAGATTTAAGAGAAATGAAGAGAACCTAAGAATTATATGTGATCACATAAGAAAAAAACAACATAAAACTCATTGGAATTCCAGAACAAGAAGAGGTAAAAAAATACCACTGAGAAAATTGTGGAAGACCTGCTAACAGAATACTTCCCCCATATCATGAAAGAAGAAAAGATATTTGTCCAAGAAACTCGTAGAACCCTACACAAAAGAAAAACACTGAGGCATATTATAATCAAACTTTGCAAAACCAAAGACAAAGAAAATATTTTGAGAGCTGCCCGGGAAAAAATAAATATTACTTATAATAATCAAACAGTTAGGCTGAGCTCTAATTACTCAGCAGAAACCATGCAGGCAAGAAGGCAATGGAACGGAATATATAAAACATGGAAAGAAAAAAAACTTCCAACCAAGAATCCTATATCCAGCCAAATTATCCATCAAATATGAGGGCGAAATCAAGGCATTCTCAGATAAACAGAAATTAACGGACTTTGTGAAAACCAGACAACCCTACAAGAAATGCTTAAGGAAGCCCTTCCAGTAGAGAACCTACAACAGAGATCAACAAAACCAGGATACATGCCATCAATACTAAAACTAATTCAGAAATAGATACTCAAAATAAGACCATAAAACATTGTACCTTAAAAACCAAGGAACTCAATCAGCACACAACAACAGCAACTAATCTACGAGAGAGAATAATACTTCTAGGTACAGACCCTCAAATGGAGAGGAAAACATGACAATGTCTTCACAGCACATACTGTTGTAAAACTGTAGAGACAAGAATATACTCCAAGGTAACCACAGAGAAAAGTAACAATTCTTCTAAGCAAATCTAGAAGGAAGGATAACATGTGGGCTTAATAAACACAAAACTGACTATAAAGAAGAAAAGGGAGAAAGCATTAGCCAACAAACTGAACTCAGCGCAGAAATGTACACAGATCAAGGAAACACCAACGACAGGACAAAAACCACAATAGAATGACACCAATCAATTCATACCCATCACTAATTACACTCAATGTGAATGGACTAAATGTACCTATCAAGAGAAAGAGAGTGGCAGACTGGATAAGAAAAGAAGACCCATCGATATGCTGCCTACAAGAGACCCACCTTAGACACAAAGATGAAAACAAATTAAGAGTTAAAGGATGGAAAAGAATATACCAAGCCAATGGAAACCAAAAAAGGGCAGGGGTAGCAATTATGACTTCTGATAAAATAGACATCAGTGATGCTGAAAGGGTCAATCAACACAAAAGAGGTTACAATAATAAATATTTATGAACCCAATGAAAGTACTCCAAAATATGTGGAGCAAATATTAACTGAATTAAAAAGGATAATAGACAATTCTACAATAGTATTAGGAGACTTTAACACACCACTTTCAAGGAGGGACAGGTCAACTGGAAAAACACTCAACAAGGATACAGAAGAACTCAACAGTACAATCAACCAACTGGAACTCATAGACATATGTAGAGCACTTCACCCAACAAAAACACAATTCACATTCTTTTCCAGTGCACATGGATCCTTCTCCAGAATAGAACATATGTTAAGACATAAAACAGGCCTCAATAAATTCAAAAGCACTGAAATACTGCAAAACATCTTCTCAGACCACAATGTTATAAAACTAGAAATAATAGGAAGAGCAAGGAAAAAGCATCAAACATATGGAAGCTGAACAATTCCCTGCCTAAACACTATTGGGTTACAGAACAGAAAAAAACTGAAATACAAAGATTCCTAGAAACTAATGAGAATGAAAATACATCCTACCAAAACCTATGGGACACAGTGAAAGCAGTACTCAGAGGACAGTTTAAAGCAATAAATGCACACATGAAAAAAGAGGAAAGAAACAAAATCAACGCTCTAACTCATCAACTCCAACAATTAGAAATAGAACAAAAAAAGAATCCTACAGTATGTAGAAGCAAGGAAATAATAAAGATCAGAGCAGAAATAAATGAAACAGAAAACAAAAAAACAAACAAAAACATGGAGACAATCAACAAAACAAAGAGTTGGTTCTTCGAAAAGATTAATAAAATCGATAAACCATTGGCAGAGCTAACAAAAGAGAAGAAGGAGAAGATCCAAATCACAAGAATTGTAAACTAAAACGGTGTCATCACAACAGAATCAACTGAAATAAAAAAGATACTGACAGAATATTACAAAAAACTGTACACTAATAGACTTGAGAACCTACAAGAGATGGACAAGTTTCTAGAATCACAAGACTTACCTAAATTATCCCACTCAGAAATAGAAAACTTGAACAGACCCATAACAAGGGAAGAAATCGAACAGGTCATTAAGAAACTTTCCACAAAGAAAAGCCCTGGCCCTGATGGCTTCACTGGAGAATTCTATCAAATATTCAGAGAAGAGTTGACACCTATGCTATTAAAGCTATTCCAGAACATAGAAAAAAAATTTTATGAAGCAAGCATAACCTTAATACCAAAAGCAGGAAAAGACAACACTAGAAAGGAAAACTACAGAACAATATCACTCATGAACATAGATGCAAAAAACTTTAACAAAATCCTGGCCAACAGAATCCAACAACATATCAAAAAATTAATACATCTGGACCAAGTGGGATTCATACCAGGTTTGCAGGGGTGGTTCAACATCAGAAAATCAATCAATGTAATCCACCACATAAGCAAAACAAAGGAAAAGAACTACATGATTATATCAATTGACGCAGAAAAGGAATTTGATAAAAGCCAACATCCACTCTTGTTTAGAACTCTCAGCAAAATAGGGATAGAAGGGAAATCCCTCAACATAATAAAGGGTATATATGCAAAGACAATGGCCAACATCATTATTAATAGAGAAAGACTCAAGGCATTTCCCATATGAATGGGAACCAGACAGGGATGCCCTCTATCACCACTTCTATTTAACACTGTATTGGAAGTCCTGGCCAGGGCAATAAGTCAAGAAAGACAAATAAAAGGCATACATACTGGCAAAGAGGAATAAAAACTATCTCTATTTGCAGATGATAAGATCTTATACATAGAAAACGCAAGGGACTCAATAAAAGAAAATATTGGAACTAATAGAGAGGTTCAGCAAAGTGGCAGGATACAAGATCAACATGCAAAAATCAGTT
>NW_006922334.1:36046-36538 GCF_000298275.1 Orycteropus afer afer
TAGTGACAAATGCTGGCGGGGCTGCAGAGAGATTGGAACTCTTGTGCACTGCAGGTGGGATTGTAAAATGGTACAATCATTGTGGGAAACAGTATGGCGTTTCCTTTAAAAATGGAAAATAGAAGTACCTTTTGACCCAGCAATTCCATTGCTAATAATATATCCTAAAGAAATGAGAGATAGCGCACGAACGGACATTTGTACACATATGTTCATCGCAGCACAATTCACCATAGCAGAGATGGAAACAACCTAAATGCCCATCAACGAATGAGTGGATAACCAAATTATGGTATATTCATACAATAGAATACTATGCTACATTAAAGAACAATGAGGGATATGCAAAACATTTCACCACATGGATGAACCTGGAGGACATTATGTTGAGAGAAATAAGTCAATCACAGAAGGACAAGTACTGTATGAGCTCATTACTGTAAAAAGACAGAGAAGGGTTTGCTTGGGAAAGGGAACTCACCTAGTAGGTTA
>NW_006922334.1:36877-38229 GCF_000298275.1 Orycteropus afer afer
AGACTCAACTGGCACAACAAAATACATAAAAGCGTTGCTCCACATCCTACACTGGTGAGTAATGACTGGGGTCTTAAAAGCTTTCAAGCAGCCATCTAAGACTAAACTAATGGTTTCCTAGCACTGGAAGTAAAGAAGAACACACACACACACACACACACACACAAAAAAAAGGACAAGGGCATTTAGAAGCAATCAGCCCTAGGACACAATGGCCCTTGAGACCAGAAGAACCGGATGTTGCCTGGCTACCAATGCCAACCACTCAGGAAAGGATCAAATCTGGACATCCTGGTTAGAGTGGGAGGGAAAATGTGGAACAAAATCCAAAAACTCAATAATGACCAGAATTACTGGTCAGAGGAAATCTGGTGAGACTCCCAGTACTATGGCCCTGGAATACATTCTGCACCTGGAATAAAACTCACCTCCAGGGGTGGGCTCTCAGCCCAATAGTCAACAAGATGTACACGCAGACCACTCAACCCAGGATGCCGCACCCACACACTCAATGGTAATACATCCCTTAGAGCAATAGACCATGGGACACCAGGGGACCAACATTCAAACTGAGGAGATGCAAGACAAACAGGAGTGTATAATTATGAGGGGGACAGGGGAAGGGTTACAGGGTGGGGAGGGGAGAAGACTGGGTTAGGGTTGGACATGGCGAATGGGGAATGAAACTAAATGTATGCATTACTCTGAATGTAAAACAAGCTCTTAAAATTAAAAAAAATAATAATAAAAAATAAAGTTAGAGAATTAATTGGCACAATACATCAACTAGACTGATAGATCTTATCTCATTTCATGAGTTTTTGCATGCATTCCTATTTTGATGAGGGGCACAGGTGGTTCAATGGTAGAATTCTCATCTCCAGGTGGAAGACTTGGGTTCAATTACCTTCCAGTGCACTTCATGCAAAGCCATCACTCATTCTTCACACAAGAATGAGTGGAGTCTTGTGTGTTGCTATGTTAGTGAACAGGTTTCAATGAAGCTTCCAGACTAAGACAGAGTAGGAAGAAAGGTCCGGGGATCTACTTCTTTAAAAAGTAGCTGATAAAAATGCTATGGATCACAATTGTTTGATACTCTTGTTCATGGGGTCAGTATTAGTCAGGGGCCCACTCAACAACAGCTGACAACATATAAAAAAACTTTTTGTATGTCTGTGTACAATTTTATGGAGCTCTAGGGGCACAGTTGTTAAAGCTGCTAACCAAAAGATGAGCAGTTCGAGCTTCCCAGCCACAGAAGAAAGATGAGGCAGTCTGATTCTGTAAAGATTTGTTGTTGTTGTTATTTGCCATCGAGTCGGCCCCGACTCATAGCGACCCCTCCTTGG
>NW_006922334.1:38729-39596 GCF_000298275.1 Orycteropus afer afer
TTCACTCAGTTTAATGCCCTTAAAATCCATTCAAGTTGTTGTGGTTTTCAACAGTTGATTCCTTTTTCATTGCTGAGTAGTATTCCATGGTATGGCAGTACCACAGCTTGAGTAATCTTTTGCCCATTGAAGGACATTTGGCTTGTCTCCAGTTTGGGGCTATTGCAAATAAAACTGCTATGAACATTCACCTATAGTTTTTTGGTTAGTTTTTTATTTTAAAGACAAAAATTTATTTTCTCAGAGTTTAGGAGGCTAGAAGTCCTAATTCTGGGTACAAGCCCTACGGGAAGGCTTTTTTTCTGTTTGGAGGGCTATAACTAGAAGGGTCATATTAAGTAATTCACTGCACTGCAAGCCTTTGACTGCACTGTTCGGTAACTTCAGTTAAAATAGGCATTGTGTTAGTTCTCTAGTGCTGCTATAATAGAAATACCACAAGTGGACGGCTTTAACAAACATAAATGTATTCTCTTACAGTTTAGGAAGATAGAAGTCTGAATTCAGAGTGCTGACCTAGGGGAAGACTAGGCTAGAAGTCCGAGCTCAAAATGCTGGCTGTAGGGGCTCACAACCTTGGACTTCAGCTGTGCTTCTTGTTCCAAGCCCTCCAGGAACATGCTGGAGGCTTCCCCCAATTCACACAGCTGCTAGCTTCTGAGGCTGATGAACCCAAGATCAGCAGGTAAAATGGCAGACTGTTGGTTCACCGGCTTTGAAGGCAACAATTCCAAGATTGGCAGGCAGCACAGCAGGCCGCTGGTTCAAGGCCAGGAACTGGAGATGAAAACTTATGTACTAAATGCAGAATCCTTTCCATATATACTGGAAGCAGGCTACACCCCAAAGGCAACTCCCCTTCAACTA
>NW_006922334.1:40021-40602 GCF_000298275.1 Orycteropus afer afer
GAAGTCTGGCTATTCCAGAGGGAAAAAGGGAAGCAGAGGAACAAAGAGAAGGGAAATAAAGGGTACTTTGGCACAAAGCTGTGAACTCTTTGAAGAAAGAACACACAGCACATACGCATGTGCACATGCATGAGACTCTCATAATTTTTCAGCAACCCTCTCTAGATCAGCTGCTGTTCAGCTCCACATTGCTGACATGAGTCAGAAACATCTGTGCTATAGCCTGGCCAAGATTAGCAGTGGTGCTTTGTATTATACCAGCTTGCAACTACTATTACACTAGAGCAAAAATGACAGATGGAAGAAAAACCCCCCACCCTCCAACCTAATGTGGTGTTTAATGTAGGAGATGTTGGTTCAGGAGATGACCACAGACAGAGATGGTTAAGACCATGAAACAGAATCAAAGCCCATGTTTAAATTGGATTCTAGTGATTTAGGATTAAAAAAAAAAATCAGGGAAGAAGAAACAAAGAAAGACAATCATAAAATTTAAAAAGACAGAAGGTATGATGGAAAAAGGGAAACAGTGTGGACAGAGATCCAATGGGAGGAAAAGCGTAAGAAAATAGGGAAGAAAG
>NW_006922334.1:42917-44102 GCF_000298275.1 Orycteropus afer afer
GACACTGAGAAAGCCAAATTGAAGGATCTTGTATAAAACACGTGGTAAGCACCCTTCAAAACTGTCAAGGTCATGAAAACAAGGAAAGACTGAGATAGAGGGGACTATGGACACACAACACTTAAATGTAATGTGGAATCCTGGATTGGATCCTGGAATGGAAAAAGGACATTAGTGGGGAAACTGGAGGAATTTGAATACAGTGGAGTCATGTTAACAATAATGTATGAGTGTTCATCTCTGGCAACCCCATGTGTCACAGATAGAACTGCTCTATAGGGTTTTCTTGACTGTACTCTTCATGGAAGTGGATTGCTAAGCCTTACGTCCACAGTACTGCTGGGTAGGTTCAAATGCACAACCATTAGGTTAGCAGCTGATTGCAAACTGCATGTGCCAGCGTAGGACCTGAAAGCATCTCCAAAAAAAAAAAAAAAAACACACACACACACTCACACCCCAGAAAGAACTCTTTCTTGTTCTCAACCCAGGCTTAAAGCATGTTCCTTTTTCAGTGTAATCCATTTCTGCTAATATCCAACAATAAAATGCCACCAAATATTCTTAAATTCTTCTTTCCTCCTTACTCTGTCCTCCATATCAATTACTTAGCAAGTCTTGCCTTTTCAACTCTCCTAATTTATATATTTAAATCCACCAACTATGAGAGATGCTTTGGGGCCTCAACCCACATACCTCTACACTCTGAAAGCTGCTTGTTGGGAACACTTGAGGGTCCCTTCCTTATGGCTTTTCTTGGTGAATGGAGCAAACTTGGTCCACTTGACAGCAAATTAAAAATTTCGAAGAATCAGTAACAGCTGGGAAATTGGTGGATAAATATTCTAGCTTCCTTGCTCTTCGACTGAGGTAACTATGAAGTGTGTTCTATACTGTCTCCCAGAGTTCCTAGTAGAATTGACTGCAGTTATCCATAATGGTAACTGCTTCCTTTTATTGGCTTCCTTCCCTATCTCAGTTTCTCCACTTCCCATCAGTTTTCCTGACAGCAACTCCAAAATATACTACTTGCACTCAAATTCTTGACTCAAAGTCTGTTTCTGAGGAAATACAAGTCAATCCACCGGGTCTCCTCTATGACCACTGCTACATCTTGTTCAGGGCCTCACTTTCTCTTCCAGTGGCTTCCTAATTGGTCCCCCTACCTCTAATGTATTCCTTTTC
>NW_006922334.1:44918-46695 GCF_000298275.1 Orycteropus afer afer
AAATGTTTTTCTTTTTTCTTTTTAAAAATCTTTTCACTGTGATTTGGGTGAAAATTCATGGATCAATTTAGTTTTACATTCAAGAATTCGTACCCATTTGTTTCATGACATTGATTGCAATCCCCACAATATAACAGTACTCATCCCACTTTCTATGATTCTTTCCATTCATCCTTCCTTCCTACCCATTCTTGCCTTCCAAACTTTGTCTCGGGGTGAATACTGCCCTTTGAACCTCATATGGTTTGTTGTTCTAAAGAGTGCAGGCCTCTCCAGTGCACATTATAACCTGTCTATTGTGTGATGGAAATTCAAGCCATGGGGATCAGTTCAGTTCCAGGCTTGAAAGGTGATTAAATGCCATAGTTTCAAGGGTTCCATCAGTCTCCATCCAACCAGTTGTTGTTGTTGCTGTTGTTGTTGTTATGTGCCGTCAAGTCAGGCCCGACACATAGCAACCCCTCCTTGGGCTTCCGAGTCAGTATTACTATGGAAGTAGATTGCCCCATCTTCTTTCCGAGGAGTGGCTGGTAGGTTTGAATTGCCAGCCTTCTGGTTAGCAGTCAAGTGCCTTAACTACTATGCTACCAGAGCTCTCAATCCAACCACTAAGCCTAATCATTTTTTTTTTCTTATGATTTTGAGTTTTGTATCACATTTTCCTCTTGGTCTATCCAGGATATAGGTAGTGGTAGCTTGACACCATCTATTTTTTTCTCGTCTCAGGATCGTGGAGGCTGAGGTTCACCTGATCCATTAGTCCTCTGCATTATGTGTTTTCATGAGTCTTTTATTTTCTTTACTCCTCGTTACTCGTGACAGGGAGAGACTGATAGTTGCACCTAAGATGGCTAATCAGAAGCTTTTAAGACCCCAATTGTTACTCACCAAGGTAGGATGCATAACATTCTTGGGGACACTGTTGTGTCAATTGACCTCCATATCCCCTGAGATTCAGTACAGATGCCCTAGGCCCAGTGCCTCATTTCCTCAAGGTGTTTGGTTATCCCTAACTAGTTTTCATGCCTTTGCCCCCTGTATGTTCTACTATTTCCATGGATGCATTTCAGCACGTGTAAGTACATATGTAGAAACATCCTCTGTCAAACCTGTGTATGTGTGTGGGATTAGTCCCATTCGCCTTCACACACATGCTCAGCTAGCATGTCTATCTATGCATTCACTCCTAGATTATTGTTCTTACAGTCATTGCAGGACTATGTGTGCAATAGCGTTTACCTCCACTATCTTTAATGCTTGGCTCCTCCCAGTGTCTTCCTTTGCCGTTACCATTTTGTGCCAACCTCCTCATTTTTTTATGTTGCCTTTCCTTAAGGGAGCTCATGTAGCACAGTAGTTAATGCACTCAGCTTCCAACCACGAGATTGGTGGTTTGAACCTACCAGCCGTTCTGCAGGAGAAAAAAGTGGCAGTTTGCTTTTATAAAGAAGGGTTTGTGCAGCTAGATAGTTTGGATGTTGGTGCTATCTCCTGGTGGATGGGACAAAATTATAAGTAAAAGTTAAAAAATAAGAAAAATACGGCAAGTAAAAAAAATTTAAAAAAAAAAAGGGAAAAAGAGAAAACAGAAAAAAAGGAAAGAAAGGATAAGCCTGGTGTTTGTGTGTGGGGGGGAGGTGGGGAGCACCTGGGCCATGTCACCATCCTCTACTGGCCAGGTAGGCTTCAAGGGGTGGAGCACACGATCTATGGTGGAATGCTCTACGACCTACAGAAGTGGCTGTGGTGGGGGCCTCACGCCATTGGAGGAATTGAG
>NW_006922334.1:46957-49548 GCF_000298275.1 Orycteropus afer afer
CAAGTGTGGGCCCTGGTGCCATCCTGGGCAATTGCAGGTGGTGATCTGGTTCCTGCCTCAATCAGAATGCTGCTGGCAATAATTCAAAATGGCTGTGCTGTGCTTATCCAGTTGACAATTCACCACTACATGTCTCCTTGCTTGTTGTTTTCATTCAGTTTCTCCTTCTAATTGATATTTGGTCTACTTCTTTAGCCTTTCCTTTGATTCTCAGGGTTCCAGGATTATCATTTGTATTTGTTTCCCTTGGTTTCTCAAGTCTTTTTTATAGAGGGTCTGAGTAGCATGTCTGTCTAGTACCATCTTGCCCACCCTCAATGATTTCTTAAATTGATATCTTTGATTCCTTCACACGAAAGACCCCATTTTCCCCCATACAACAGATAGGTTCTAGGATTAGAAAAAGAAAAGAAAAGGTGACCCAAAAGGGAAATAGTCATCTCTCATTTGATTTTTTTTTAACCTTCCTCTTCTTTAGTTTCTGTCATTGTGACATGTCAGACTCTCCTGGTTACCACCCAAGATCTATTGTCCTCTTATGTTTTTAGTAAATGAATCCTGATATTTCAACTAGGCACATTGCTGTACAGCTAAAAGACTATATTTGAAAAACTCCTTTACAAGTAGGTGAGCCATGTGACTAGTTTTAGACAATGAATATATAAGCGGTCATATACTACTTTAATTACAGAATGCCTACTTAAAGGGGAAATGATGCCCTTTAAGATGCCCCTTTTTCTTCTTCTTGCCTCTCAGTCCTCCTGGAATGCCGATTAATAGCTGGAGCTTTAGCAGCCATGTTGGATCATGAGAAGACCTTAAGCCTGGGAGCCCTGTACAATGGAGCCACAAAATATAGTCTACTTTATTAAATCAAAGATGTCAATTTTAAGACATACCTTTATTTTAGGTCCCACCAAGAAAGAAAAAAAAAAAAAAAAAAAGCTACCAAATAAATTAGGACACAATATTTTCCACTCCTTAGATTGATTGTTCGTTTTTTCATTTTATACTTATGTAGAGTTTTTTTAGTACTTAATTAGACAGCATTTATTTTGTCATTGGAGCACTCATGTACACACACAAAAAGGAAAGCATATGTTAAATAATTTGTTAAACAAACAAACACCAAAACTCAAACTTGTTACTGTCAAGTTGATTCTGATTCATGGTGAGTCCATGTGCTTAGAGCAGAACTGCTCTGTAGGGTTGTCAAGACCTTTTGGAAACAGATCACTAGCTCAGTCTTCTGAGTTGCCTCTGAGTGGGTTCAAACCAACTGTTTGGTTAGTAGTATAGTGCTTAACTGTTGGTGTCAGCCAGAAATTCCTAAAATTGGCTAAGATGACTACAAAAACAGCTTCAGATTCAAGTTGCAAACCTTCTAAATCACTGTTCTCAGAATTATTGATATCTTTTATTGCCCTCTGTGCCATGGAAGGTGTTGGTGATGCATCATTTCTTAAGAGTACTCCTCTATTGTCTCCAGGTTTTTTCCCAAGCCAATGTCACCCACTCTGTTAGAGTCCACACAGTTTGTGAAATCCCTGTTTCAAAGATACTTGTTGGTTGCCATCGAGTCACTTCCAATACGTGGGGACGCCATGTGTGCCACAGGAGAAACGTGCACCTAGGGTCTTCAAGGCTGCGACCTTTTAAAACGGATTGCCAAGCTGTCTTTCAGGGGACCTCGGGGTGGGTTTGAACCGCCAACCTTTCGGATACTAGTCCAGAGTTTAACCATTTGCACATCCCAGGGACCCCTTCAAAGATACTAAACTGTTTTTATTTTTAAATGTGACAGAAAAAATCAGGGAAATGTGACAGAAAAAAGTTCTACAGCAGCCTTGAACTGTTGACCTCCCAGTTCTCTTATACTAAGTGGAAACAATCTATCTTCCTCCAGCCACTGCTTTTCTGGTCTTTGTTACCCATACCCAAATCCAACCTAAATGGGTACATGACTCCTAGAGGTATCTTCCCCACTCGTGCCTCCGTTTCTCACTATACCTTACTCTAGGCCTACATGCCCCTTGTCTAGTGAATTCTGGGGTAAATTTCTTTTCTTTACCTTTTGGGTTTCCTAACATTTGACCAACATAATTACTCTCCTTTCCCTTTCACTTCAGCTCTCCTGAAAGAAATTCCTCATCATTATCCCTCTGAAGACAAATTCCAGACTGAAAATACAGTGATTTGTAAATAATTTTAGATTTTTTTTTTTTAAATCTAAAGCACAGTATCACTTCCAAGATTACTGATAATGCTTTCTTCAAGTGAGTATTTTATTAGCTATGTCTCTTGGGCTTGTACAAAGACTGCAATTGGTACCAAATGGGAAAAAAAAGAAGAATTTAGAATCCAATAATTTGGAACCAATTTCAAGAGTAGAAAAGATGCAGTATAAATTAATATGTACTTTCTACTGCTGGTCACACATTTCTGAGGAAAAAAAATACTTTAGCTTTTTAGAGAAAATGAAATCCAAATTGTCAGTGACAACCATTTATTAGGAAATTTCCTTTTGTGATACAGTGGGGACTCCTGTCAACCGAATTAAATTATTCAACACAGTTACATTTGAATCCATG
>NW_006922334.1:49648-56426 GCF_000298275.1 Orycteropus afer afer
TACTCTATGCCTACATGCCTCTTGTCTAGTGCATCCAGGGGTAAATTTCTTTTACCTTTTAGGTTTCCTAACATTTGATGAATATAATTACTCTCTTTTCAATTTTACTTCAGCTTTCATGAAAGAAATTCCTCATCATTATCCCTCTGAACATAAATTCCAGACTGAAAATACAGTGATTTGTAAATAATTTTAGATTTTTTTTAAATCTAAAGCACAGTATCACTTCCAAGATTACTGATAATGCTTTCTTCAACTGAACATTTGATTAGTTATATCTCTTGGGCTTGTACAAAGACTGGAATTGGTACCAAATGAAAAAAAAAATGAAGGAGAAATTAGAATCCAGAAATTTAGGATAAATTTCAAGAGTAGAGAAGATGCAGGAGAAATTAATAGGTGATTTCTATTGTTTGTCACATATTTCTGAGGAAAAAAATACATTACCTTTTTTGAGAAAATGAAATCCAAGTAGTCAGTGACAGCTAGTTATAAGGAAATTTTCTTTTGTGATACAGGGGGACTCCCGTCAAACCAGCTAAATTATTCAACACAATTAATTTGAATCCATGTTGAGATGAAGCTACCAATTTTACCATTTCCCTTAGTCTTTTCTGATATCATTGCCTGAGATTCCAGGAAAAGGAGCTTTGGTGGGGCAGTGCCTACGGCATTTGGCTGCTTACCAGAAGGTTGGTGGTTCAAGCCCATGAGTCACTCTGTGGAAGGAAAATGGGGCAATCTACTTCTGTAAAGGTTTACGGCCTTGGAAACACAGTGGGGGTCACTGTGAGTCCGAATCGACCCGATGGCCATGGATTTGGTTTGGTGAGACTCCAGTACCCATAGCAACAGCCACTGTGTCAGACATTATTCCCCAAGCAACAAAGCACAGCCAGTGACTGACAATCATGCAGCTATGTGTCTCAGGGTGGCATTTTCCAGGGCTGGGACACCAAGTACCAACTCACTCCCAAGTACTGAAAGGTAGCTAAGCTAAGGTTATCGAGGAGTTGGGAAAGCTGTGAGGATGTAGGTAGAACACAAAACAAGAAGGGACATGCTCAGAAGAAGTTTGCTTTTTAGAAGTATACTGTAGAGAAAGGTGGGAAAATGAGGACACTGTGAAAGTGGATCCTCAGTGTGGTAGTTCAGGTTATGTGTCAGCTTGGCTGGGCCTAGTTTGGAGTGCCTGGGCAGCTGGATATAGTTATTCCCCATGGTGAGACTGATAATCAACTCCATGGTGAGTCTACTATGAGCAGCTGAGTAGCTGCCTTAGGGATATGGTCTACTACCAGTATATAAGGAGAAGGTTTAGGAATGGTTTCCAGCTTTTAACACGCTTGAATCCTGCATGTAGCCAAGTCGTCATTCAGCAGCCTGCCATGTTGTCTGCCGATATTGGTACTGTTAATAGACTTGAATCAGTGTCCTGTCATGTGGTTTGCTAATATTAGGACTGTACCATTTTACTTGTTGACCTTGGATTTGTCAATGTCAGAAGACAGCAGCTGCCTGAGTGAAGAAAGCCTCCAATTTCAATGGGCTGAGAGCAAGAGGCAGAGCTCAAGACCAAGGTCAATGGGTTTTCACCAAACCCCTAGAGCCCAGCACTGTGAAGTCAGGCTTCTAGCCTCCTAAAGTGTAAGGGAACAAACTCCTGTTTGTTCAAGCCACTCATATGGGATATTTTCTGTTAGACCAGCACAAAGTAACCAAAACACTCAAGTACTACCATAATGGTTGATGGTTTGAACTCACCTAGTAGAATACTGGGAGAAATGCCTGGTGATCTACTGCCATAAATACTGTTGTTATTCTGTGCATGGACTCAATTCTGACTCACAGCGAACCTATATGATAGAGTACAAATGCCCAGTAGTGTTTCCCAGGCTATGATATTTGCAGAAGCAGATTGCTAGGTGTTTTCTCCTGTGGAGTTGCTCGTGAGTTCAACCTATCCACCTTTTGGTTAGTACCCATGAACTTCAACACTGAGTGACCAGGGCTCCTTCCATAAAGATCACAGCTAAGAAAACCCTGTGGAACAGCTTTGCTCTGTACCACCTGGGGTTGCCATGAGTTAGAATTGACTTGAAGGCAATAGGTTTTTTCTTTTTTCTCTTTGTTTTGGGCGGGTGACTGGGGGTGGTGATGGACAAAGTGAAGACACTGAAAAGTGCAACTCAGAAAACTTAATCAATCTCTGTTTCTTACTTCCTCTACCACTCTCCACTTGTTCAAAACTGACCTAAAAGAAGGGGATTTACTCTACCCAAAGCAATCTATACATTCAATGCAATCCCAATCTAAATCTCATCAACTTTCTTTAAGGATATAGAAAAAATAATCACTAATTTTATATGGAAAGGAAAGAGACCTCTTATAAATAAAGCACTATTGAAGAACAGGAACAAAGTAGGAGGTCTCACACTCCCAGATATTAAAAGCTACTATACACTACAGTAGTCAAAACTGCCTGGCTTTGGTATAGTGACAGACACGTAGACCAACTGAATAGAATTGAGAAGCCAGAAATAGATCCATCGACCTATGGTTAGCTGATCTTTGACAAAGGGCCAAAATCCATTAAATGGGAAAAAGATTGTCTGTTTCACAAATGGTGCTGGCAAAACAGGATATCCATTTAAAATAAATAAATAAATAAAACAAGATCTGTACCTCACACCACACACAAAAACGAACTCCAGATGGATCAAGGACTTAAATGTGAAACGTAAAACTATAAAGTTCCTCAAGGAAAGACTAGGGGCTAACTTAGGGGCCCTAATAAATGGCAAAAATAGACTAACAAGTATAACCCACAACACAGCTGAAGATAAGGTAGTTGAACGGGACCTTCCGAAAATTAAATTTTTATGTGCTTCCAAAATTTCCCCAAAAGAGGTAAAAGAGTACCTACAGACTGGGAGCAAAATATTTGGCAATGACCTATCTGACAAGGGACTTAATCTTTAAAACCTATAGGAAACTCCAATGCTTCAGTAACAAAAACACAAATAATCCGATTAAAAAGTGAGCAGAAGACATGAGTAAACACTTCACTAAAGAGGATATTCAAGATGTCAACAAACCCATGAGGAAATGTTCACAATCATTAGTCATTAGAGAGATGCAAATCAAAACAACAATGAGATACCATCTTGCTCCAGCACTAGTAGCAAAGTTCAACAAGACAGAAAATAAACAAATGCTGGTGAGGATGTGGAGAGAGTGGGACACTCATACACTGTTGCAATGACTGTAAAATGATACAACCACTGTGGAAAGCAGTATGGGGATTCCTTAAAAAGGTGGAATTAGGAAACTTCCAGTAAGATGGAGGAATAGGCAGACAAGCAGCACAGACCCTCTTGAACAAAGAAAAGAAAAACCAATTGATAATCCTGGAGCCCTGGGCTTTAAAAGGAACTATACAGAAGTGGATTAGGCACAAACTAGTGGACAAAACTGAACAAAAACAATGAATACAGAGACGGTTGGAGCTGTGAACTATCATCAGCTACTCTGAGACGGAACAAAGGCCTAAACAGTTCCAAGTGGTGTTGATCTAAAAAAGATGAGCTCTGGTCAACAAGGGCTGCAGGGACGACTGAGCTGTTCACTTTCTGCTGTCTGGAGGGCGCAGCCACTTTGATTGTTTACACACGGAAGCCATTTTGGATAGTTAAAGTGACTGAGGGCACAACCATTTTGAATGTTTACAAGAGGCAGCTATTTTGAATATTTAAAGTGATCGAGGGTGCAGCCATTTTGAATCTTTACAAGTGGCAACCATTTTGTATTTTAAAGTGATAGCATCCTAATTTGGATTCCAGGGACCTAAGAATAGGCTCTGTTTGCCAAGGTTGGCAGGGACATACAAGAGGCCGACAATAGGAAAGGAGACAGGTGGTGAGTGTATAAGTGTTGCCCACTAGCAAATAGAGGAGGACAGCACAGTACTCTGCTTGCATAGATAACATACAAGAAAAACAAAGAAAATGAAAATTGTATGCAAGTGACTCCAACATACAATCACCAATTAAATATAAACACAAAAACATCACTATGCCTCAGAGACAATAGAAAATCACAGTCCACACAAAGAAGCAAGATAAAGCAGGAGAAACAAGGGACCAGGATTGGGACTAAAAACACATCCCTGAGAAAGATGCAGCACTGGAAATCCCTGATAAGGAATTCAAAAGAATTCTATTTAGGTAACTTCAACTAATTGAGAGATAGATCAAGGAAAACACAGAAAACACCCTGAAACAATTTCAAAAGACAATACAAGAACAAAATGATGAAATAAATGAAAAATCAGAAATGATACAAAATCTACACACAGAAATCCAGAAGATTAATAGTAAATTTTCAGAAATAGATAAGACATTGAATGGGCAAAGGAGCAGAATTGAATCAATAGAAGGCAGAATTAGGGAGATTGAAGGCAAATAATTGAACACTTCTTTGGAAAGGGATAAGTCAGAAAAAAAACATCAAAAGAAAATTAAGAAAGCCTAAGGTTCACGTGGGATATAATCAAAAGGAATAACTTACGTGTAATCGGAATTCCAGAACAGGAAGACACAAATTAAACCACAGAGAAAATTGTCAAAGATTTGTTGGAAGATAATTTCCCTGGTATGATGAAAGATGAGAATATATCCATTCAGGAAGTCCAACGAACCTCAAGCAGGATATACCCCAAAAGAAAATCACCCAGACATATCATCATCAAACTTACCAAAACCAAAGACAAAGAAAGAATCATGAGATCAGCATGGAAAAAAACAAAAAGTTACCTACAAGGGTCAACCAATAAGATTAAGCTCGGATTTCTCAAGAGAAACCATGGAGGCAAAAAGACAATGGGACAGTATATATAAAACACTGAAGGAGAAAAATCTCCAACCAAGAATTACGGAACTACCAAAATTGTCCCTCAAATATGATGGTGCAATTAGGACATTTCCAGATAAGCAGAAATTAAAGGAATATGTTAAAACCAGACTAACCTTACAAGAGATGCTAAAGGGAGCCATTTGGACAGAGAAGCAACAACAGCCAACAACAACTAACCATTAACACACATGATAATATAACCCAGAAACCAACCCCGCTATGGAAGTATCCAGAGTAAATAAGCCTACAAGATTGTAAACAGGGAACCAGGGACATCAATTGACAAATGAGGACAACTACAAACCAAAAAGAGGGAAAAAACAGTGTCGTTACATAAGCTCTACATGGTAGGGAAGTCAAGATAACTACAAGATAAAACAGACTGTTCTAAACTTGTGAAGAAAACTATAAATCACAGGGTAACCTCAAAGAAAAATGATAAACCTTCACATCAAAAAAGAAGACCAGCATAAATATTCAGAAAATACTAAAGCAATAGCAATGAAGGAAGTGATAACATGATTCATAAACAAACTGAGCTCAGCTTAGAAAATGATACGGAACAAAGAAATTGACACCACAAAAAAGCACATAACAAAAATGACATCAACAAATTCATATTTGCCGATAATTACATATCTGGCAAGGGACTTATCTCTAAGATTTATAGCGGAAGAGTGGAAGACCAAACTATGGTACATACACATAATGGAATGCTATGCAGCACTAAAGAATAATGTTGAGTCTGCAAAACACTGCATAATATGGATGAACTTGGAGGATATTATGCTGAGTGACATAAGTCAACCACAGAATGACAAATATAGTATTAGTTTGTTGTTGTGGAGGGTCAAAGAAAGGTTTATGTATGGAGAGAAACTGTTTTTATTGGTTGCCATGGGTGGGAAGGGAGGGGAGGAAATACTGAAAAAAAAAATTGCATTGAATCATGTCACTTTAGTTTTGTGTATTTCACTGTACATAATTATATTTCAATAAAATGCATTGAAAAAAAAGTTGGAATTAGAAATACCATTGGCCCAGCCATTCCATTACTAGGTATATATTCTACAGAAGTGAGAGCCAGGACAAGAGCAGATACATGCACACCCATGTTTACTGCAGCACTATTTACAATAGCAAAAAGATGGAGACAACCTAGGCGCCCGTCAACAAAAGAATGGATAACCAAACGACGGTACATACACACAATGGAATACTATGCAACCCTAAGCAATACCATACAATCTGCAAAATACCGCATAACATGGATGAACTTGGAGGACATTATGCTGAGTGAAATAAATCAACCAAAGAAGGACAAATATTGTATTAGTGCATTATTGTAAAAAGTCAAGGAAAGGTTTCTATAGGGAAGGAAATTTTCTTTGTTGACTACCAGGGGTGGTAAGGGAGGGGAGGGAACATTGTTAGATAGGTAGAGACAAGTATTGATTTGGGTGAAGAAAAGGGCAATATACCAAATGTGAGTGAGCAACACCGTGGCACTGAGGAAGAGGAAGACATAGATAGTGCATGGGAGGTTCAGAAAACGAAGATGAACCCTTTTGGACATACAGCACTGTATTGTCAGTGATGGCAAACACTGATCTACAGGTGGGTAGATGGGTGGACAGGCTGAACAATTAGGTATGTCTATGCAGGGTTGGCAGGCAATGTTTCTACAAGGGTATGGGCACGTTCTGTAAGAATTCCCAGGTATATAGTAGAGCTGACAAGGGACAAGGTTGTAGTGAGTTCTTGTTCACAGAAGTCTTGACCCAGAGGGAGGAAGTAGTTGGACCGGTGGGTGCAGGACCATGGTCGCAGGGAACATCAAGCTCAATTGGCATAACATATTACA